>NC_056660.1:166707881-166925381 GCF_018350195.1 Panthera tigris | reverse complement strand
CAATTCCAATCCAGCTGTGTTTGTCTCTAAAATGCATGTTCTTTCTTGTGTATCAAGATTACTTAAGCATTTTGCACTGTAATAGCCACATATATAAAATAGTGACAATGTTAATACTTCTAGAATTGTTGGGTAGAGAGGTTATGTAGAGTTCATGGCATCCAAGAGACACACAGAAAGTGGCATTTCTGATCAGAGCCACAGTATGATTTATGTAGCCCCAAGCACTTTTGTCTTCATGGGCCTGTTCCTTCATAAAAAAATATATATATATATTAAAAATTCTGTCTTACGACTGTGTACTCCTAAAGAGGAGTATAATCAAAGCTGCATTTTAGTTTTGCTTTTATTTTAAACGAAATGAAAACACTGCGTGGGCCCTAGGCACTGGGCCTACTGTGCCCCGTTATAAGTCGGCGGATAGCATCACAGGCTCACTCTCAGCCTCAGAGCAATGGCTTTGTCTTTGGTGGATCGTGTTGCCATTATGTCCTTTCACTGAAATGTGAATTCTCCTCAGCAAGTGTGTATGGGTGAGGGTGTATAGGCAGGGAAGGGAAATCTGTCGTCATTGGTATTAGCTGGACAGATGTTCATAACAATGGATGCTTATAAGGATGGCTCTTAACTGATTAGTCTGGCTTACGCCATTTATCATTTTTTTTTTTTCTGGTATTTGACATATCTTAGAACTTTCAGACCACTTGTATTAATACCGAAAGCTATTTATAGAAAAGTCTGGAGTAGTTTCTAACTTTTTTTTTTTTTTTCTCTCTCTCTACTGATTAGAACTGGCAGCTGGTTTTGGCCTCACATGGACCCCTCTGGGTCCTCTCTGGGCTGGAAGCTGATTCCAGGGCAGCATCTTTTTGCCTGGTACCCCTCAAATCCACAACCCAAAACTGATTACAGTCAGCATTTCTCAACATTCAGAATGAAACTCAGGGTTACTTCAGACTTCATGGATTTGCGCCCAGTCCACATGTACAACCAGTTTGACTCATAACTAGTTTAATGCCTTGGTGTTTGGCTGGCTTAGCTTACAAACTTCTCTAGGAGAGGCCTTCTTTTGCATCTTCTCAACACCCGGGGATTTAATAAATTCTTGTCGACTGAATGAAGGAATGAGTGGTTGGCAAAGAACCAGTCAGTTGTGTCAAAGGTGCTAATTTGACTGTGTTTAGACTCAATCCATTAAAAAAAAAAAAAAATCAGCTATTTGGGTAAGGTCCCTACTCTGTCTCCAAAGTTCAGAATTTGAGGGAAACCTTTTATAATCTTACCAGGATCCAGGCTGTGTTCTTTGATCAGTTAAGGGAAAAAATACCAACTGTCAGGCATAACCCAACATTTTGGGAAGGCTTCCACAGTGATGTCTGAACCCCAGTGCTCCAAAAAGGTTTTATCCCTCCTGTGGATGGCAGACAATATGCTTGCTGATGCAGCCGGTGATATAATTAAACTTTTGACCACATGCATGACTTTAAGCGAAAAAGTGGCTAAAGCTCTGTGTCTAACGTGATTGAAGGGTGGAATCCGATGCTGAGGCTCCCCCAACTAATCTCTCCTTTCAGAGTTCTCTAGAAACAGCCCTTCTGGGGGTCCAGAGTTTACAATAAGACCCTTTTATACTTAAAATGTCAGCAGAACACTAAGACCAGCTCTTCCCGATACACGAAGGGGTAAGCCTATCCATTCTTTACTCTTGACATTTGGTCTAATTCTATCTCAGATAAGTGGGTATTGGATGTAATCCAGCTGGAGTGGGGCATCCTAAAATTTCCCGGTTTCTGTGTTCCGTTAGGATCCATTCCTTACTGTTAAAACTTCACAGGGTTTTCTCTGTCTGGAAAGGGAACGTAGCTCGTCTTTTTTTGGCCTGCAGTAGTATCTGATATTTAGATTTCGTAGGAACTATGAAATGTTGTTCATAGACAAAACAGCCCAGCTGAGAAACTGACTTCATCTGGGAATGGCAGATTTCCCCTTTTCCCAGGCTCCTTTCTCAAGCAAGGTTTGAGTTTTACATTCATGATCGACTCGTTGTGGAGTGACCAGGTGGGCTGGAGCGCCTCTACAAACCTCCCTGGGGCCTGAGGAAATCTGTATTGACATTTATGTTGGTCATTTTGCAGGTGAAAGGTATTTTGATTTACATCTCACAATCTGATCTGCTGCCAGCCAAGGGTGAAAAACTGGTGCAACTCGCCACTGGGTCTTTTTGAACCAAGAGTGAAATCTATAGACTTACTATTCGCCTAAATTCTCTGACTCAAGCTTAGCTAGATGGGCAGGTTGAAACAGGGTTCTGTGTTTTGGACCAGAGATAACCCTGGAATGCTGATCTATGGAGTGAGGGAAGTTTATGTGCGCGGTGACTTGACTATCACTTGGTGGATTAGAGGAAAGGTTTCATCGCACTTAAGTACTGTATAGTCTAAGCAGTTCTCCTGAGATTCTAAAGGAAGGAGGCTTAGTGTTTGAGTTAAATAACACCAAGGCAATTTTCTCTGTTCATGTTCCCTCATCTTCACAAACGAAAGAATTTTGAGATTAACAGCCTTATAAGAGCCTTTATAAACAACCGTTGTATTTTCCCATCACTCAAGTCTATTCCAACTTGATAGGTGAACAGATTGTTCATTGATAAAGTCATATATACAGCCTTTATTTTCATGGGTAAGCTTAGGGTCAGGAAAATATCTGAATTAGTCTTTCTGAAGACAATTGAAAGAAATGTCAGCATAGTTCCTGATGATGTATTTTTAATGTAATTCTTTTGTATTTGGCATGATTCAAAATTGATTTTATGAATAAGGCTGCAGATTAACCTTTCTGCAACAGGCTGGAAAAATGATCACTTGAAAACATAGTGCCCCCTAATAGCATTCTTTGTAGCAATCAGAGATAATCTGCTTGTGTTCAGTCAAGTTATTAGCTCATTTCCTTAAGCCGTTTCCTAAACATATTATCTGATTGCCAGGATGGTCCCACTTATTGGATTGAGGGATAGTTCCTTTACTGGATGTAACTTTTTCAGTTAAAAAAAGAAAAAAAATAGGATACTGACCATAGAAATGGACATTCTGTTAGAATACTGTGGTAAGAACAGGAAACTAGAAAACATTATTTGAAAAGAACCCATTTTGTACCATGCAGTGCCTTTGGAGAACCAAACATTTGTTTTAGATGAGTTCTGGGCTGTCGTCATTTTGGACAGGTATTCTTGGGTGAGTGTTTAACATGATCATTTAAATTACTGTTTGCCTGGCATTTCTTCCTTAAGGAAATGAGGCAGTTCACAGAAAAGAAATTAAATAAATCTCTTCTTTTTATTGCCTTTGAGATTTCCATGAAAACTTTTATTTCTGGGGACCGCTAAGTATATTTGCTATCGGCAAATGCTGATGTTCTCTTAACTAAATGATTTTGGAAACTGGTGGAAGTAGGTCATGCTAAATAGTGGGGATCCTAGACGTGTGTCTTTTTTCTTTTTGATGTCCTCTTCCCTGACACGTTGCATTTTTACTAACACTTGTCATTTCTCGGGTCCAGTTTTCCTAGTGGGTTGTAAAGTCCTTGATGCTAGGGACCATGTGCTGTAAGCTACTTGTTTTCATTGTGCATAGTAGGTTTAAAAAGGAGTATTTTCTAGTTTTCAGGATCTCACAGATCATGACTAACTTACATGGGAAGAAAAAAACCCAGGTAAAATTTACCACAATGTCACCAACTTGTGAAAATATTAATAGAAATAATAAACTCTACATAACAAGTGTCTCAACAACTTTATGAAGTAGAGGGTTAAAAGAAGTTTACACATGTTTGAAAGATTCCTAGAAAACAGTTTTTTTTCCTTTGGAAAATATAGTATGTGTCCTGGCAACCTCAGGACAAGCCAGACATTTTGAGGAGGTATCTAGTTAGCTTTCTGGACTTTAAATGCAGCTGAATGTTCTTAAAATTTTTACTGGGGTCAGTCTGTTTATAAAATAAGATTTTTTTTTCTGGTTATTCAAGATGACTTCCTATGTGTTGGGGGAAGAATTTCTTAGAGCTTAAGAGCTGGTTTTCACCCCTCGGATCTTTTTGATTAACCGTTCTATTTATACCTCCAGAAAGGGACCAAAGAAAAATTCTGTTTTTATTCTTTGTTGCATTTGAAGAATTAATGGGAAAGAACATCATGCATTGTAGGAAATGATTTTTCATGTTAGCATAGCAAAGCGGAGCAAGTGCCCTCTGCTGTGGCTTTTTACCATATTAGACAGGGATGTCCTTCAACGTCTTTGGTGATGATGGGCATAAATCAAATTGAGAACAGTGGTATGTAGTGAATTTAGCACAACTGCATTTTTTAATATGTAAGTAGGCTTAGGTTTTTATCTCCCTTATCTTAAGCCCCGTCAAGATCAAACTCAAGCAAGCATTCACATCCACAATTGAATCTCACCAGCCTTTTTCTTTAAGTTAACATTAGTTCAAACTCTCCCCACTGCTTCTGTCAATAGATCTTTTAAAGGCAGGCATTAGAGTTAAGTTTGCCTTAGTCTTTTTCCCCCCTTCCACAGCTTCAAGCCCAAGGGCTTCTTTTAATAGGCATTAGTTAAGGCCCGGAATTGAGTAGACATTTGTGAAGGAGACTTGAAGTTTGGAACAGAATTGGCCTTTATAGTTTTTCCATGGGGGGAAAAAAATCTTCTTAGGAGAATAAAGGCTGCCTACTAATCTGCTACCATCTGGAGAATGGAGAAGCCAGAGGTTGTTGGCACTAGGTCACATCCCTTATGTAAACTGTCAAATTCTTTTCATATTAATGGCATATTGAGCTTAATCTAAAGGGGTTTGGTATCAGTCAGAGGTTATTTGTTGATTTTTTTTTTTTTTTTTGGCAAGGGAGGGGTCTTAGTATTGTTACAATATGAGAAAAGGACAGTATCTGAAAACAGAAGTTTAGATTCATAAGGCACTTTACCTCATACTTACATGTCACTTATCATTTAGTGATGTTTGATGCCATGATAAAAATCCGCAGAATTCTTCCAAGCAACTTTTTTGTACCAGACCGTATTGGGAAAAGTTTGAATAGGTCTCAAATTCACTAAGAAGGCCAGTTGATAGCTATCATGCTTATCCCCACACGTGAAATAAAGCAAGCATGATCCTACGATTCTGTTTTTTTTTCTTAAAGATTATTTTGTACATATGTGCATTAGAGTATAAATATAGATGGGTATTTTTGTGCTTTAGGGTATAAGAGAATAGCTAAAATCCTACCAAGTCTAATGAGGCTCCTGCTATCTGAGTGGTAAAGAATAAAAATCTTACATTTTGATTATGAAACCTTCAGCCTCCTTGGACATGGGGCCAAACAGATGGCACATGTCTTGACAGTTCATTCAAAGCAGAGGCTTATTCCCCAAACTGGTAGGGATTGATTTTGTTCATTCTAAAACTGCTCTGTTCTCCCCTCTTATAAATAAGAATAGAATAGACCCACACACTCACTGTCAGACCTTTTGATAGGTAAAGGTTGAACTGTGTAAACCACAGCATGGAAGCTCAAATAATCATGTTATTCCTGGGGATGGACGTCTATGGTACAAACTAAAAAAAAACAAAAAACAAGTGGTTTTCACCTGGACAGCCGTTTGGTTGCATCAGTGATATGAAGAAATGTCACCTAAAAATTTCAGCAGGGATGATTAAATAAAGAACAAGCCCTGAGATTTCTAGCTTTTGGAAATTATTTTTAAATTCTGAAATGAGAGCATTTGTCCTTGGGGCATGTGTGCCACTGGCATTTCTTACCCCCCTGGTTTCATATGTAAACCAGAAAATGAAAACCAAACCAAATGACCCAAAGGAGATGAAGCATGTTTGTTTTGCCCATTATATTTCTCTGCTCATGCCTAGATGCCTTGCCTTCTCTGTCCCCTGTGTTTGAAGTTGAGAGCTGGGAACAGACAGGAGATTGAGGTCCCAGGGAGAAGCTAAGTTCAGCCTGAGCTGGTGAACTCACTGAGACTAAGGGCAGATAACGTGAGCTAAAGATACTCATGTATGACATTTGTGCCAGTAGGGGAGAGACCCACTGGGCCTTTATAAACAGGTTTCTCTTTGGTTGTCTTAGCTGATCGAGCCTAGCTGAACGTCTTGGCAGTGTTCCTTAAGTAAGCATCTCCAATTGATGACAGTGGGAATGAGCTTACACAGAAGCCCGCATTACATAGGATTTTCTGCTGAAGACATTGGATGCTATGATTTTTGAGGGCAATCATTTTAGGGGGCAGTGAGCTGATACTATAAAACAACAGGGTGATTTTGTAAGAGCTTAACAGAAAAAGAAATGGAAAAGAACTGGATGAAAAGGAAGGGAAGTAAAAACTTGGGAGGGACATGAAAATGTGTGTGTGCATGGTAGTATCATGTACAAGAGAAACAATGGGAGTGCAAAACTGATTTTAGTCTTCTATTTTGTTGGCAGTAAGTTCTGACCTAATGTTGGAATGCATTTTAATCAAGCGCTACAGCGTCCTAGGCTAAGGATTGAAATAATTACTATTAAGAATGTCCTGATAAACTCTTGCCTTTAAAAGGGTAGGCAGGATTTCCTCCAGTGAAAAAGCGGTGTATATGCAAGTGACTTAAGAATCTTTTTATGGTCCCTTTTGTGTCCCCCCTCCTCCCTAACTTTCTCAACTTCTCACATGCAAAATAGCAATCAGGTTTGTATTCATTCTTTTCAGCCTGCTTGGAATCTATCTGACTGCACAGAACCGTGACTGGACAAAGATTGTGGCTTTGGGCAGTGACTGTGCTATGACAGGACCTTTTGCTCCCATTGTGTGCCTTACAAGAGACTCTCTTTGCCCGAGTTCGTTGCCCCTTCCTGGCCTCCTCCAAAGGGATTTGCAGGCTGTCTGGAGCTGGACCAAGAGGCGGAGTTCAGCCCAGCTGCCAGCAGGGGGTGCCCTTGCCAGATAAGAACAGGTTTGTCTGTGCCAGAGCCGCTCAAATCAGGTTCTCTGCCAGTCTGGCCTTTTTAGTCAATTTGGCCCCAGATTCGACCCCAGAAGCATTTTATTTTGCCCTCTCAGGTCCTGGCCCACACCTGTATGACTGTGCTGTCCACATTGCTGCTTTCAATTTCTTTTTGTTGTTAACAGTAGGCTGTGCTTTGCTATAGCTGCTGTCTGGTCACCTTTTACTTAGAAATTGGAGAGTGGTTTTCTTTCCCTCTCCCTGTATCTCGGGTCAAGTTGAAGGGCACAGTCACCTGCGGGGAACAGGACCAAGTGTGTTCATTGAGCATTTTGCTGTTTTACATGACCTAGCCATAAAGGAATGTCTATGGGAAAGGAGAAACCTGTTTCATAACACAGTTGCAGAGCTTTGTTTTCTCTCATCAGGGTGACAGCCCTTTGGTTTCTGCCAGTGGGTATGCGGCGGGAAGGTGGGGAAACTGGATCATGAAAATTCCACGGGCTGGTGATTGCTCATTCTTTAGCCTTGTAGCCGGGAGGATACTGTCTGGTTCCCAGGGTGGCTCAGTACAGTATTTAAATCAGAGAGCCCAAACCTATGTGATCAGCATCTTACTCTTAAAAAAAAAAAAAAAAAAAAAAAAAAAAAAAGAAGACCCTTGGCAATTTTTAAGCAGCTTCAGCGTGGTCTGGTGGTAGGGGGTGATTGGAGGAAGTGTTTTGTTTCTTGAATCTTGGATTCAGTGTACTTGTTGACTGTGCTGTGCTGGATAATGCTTTCCCCAGACGGCGAGCCATCTGCGCAGGGGAAGTTCACAGCACACACCCGGGGCTCGTTACCACAATGTGGTGCTTCATTACTGAGCCTTTCCTTGAATGCCTGAGCCACTAGGTTCCTGTGCCCTCTGCCCCACATTGGATTACAAGCTGCCCCGACGCTGGAGCGATTCCCACTCTGGCTGGGGCAGACACGAGAGCAGAAACCCTACAGCAGGTGCCGATGCTTTGGATGTCCTTTTGTGCAGGCACCCGAGCAGTCTTCCCTACTCACTCACTCACTGCCCCCCAACCCCTGCTGCTCTGTGTTCCCAATTCTTGGATGAGTTCTCAGGCTGCTGTAAATACTGATGCACTGTCTTTGGCATTAAAAAAAAAAAAAAAAAAAAAAAAAAAAGACCATGCAACAGGTACCCCAAAGGAGGAATGTGAAGTCATTGAGCTCAAATCTTAGTTGCCTTTCAAAAGTCTGTGTGCAGTGAGTCTATTTTGGCTTATTTTTAGTTGAAGCTAGTTATTTAATGGCATCAGTTTTCTTTGTTTTCAAGCCCCTTGTAAGTAACTCCATGGTATTTCAACTTTGTAAGGACATAGAGTCAAAGCTCTTTACTCTCTATTGGGTCTTACTTTGCTCACATAAATTCACCTGTTTAAGCAAGTCGTATGCAAAATAGGGTTCTGAAGTTGAATTTTTTTGAGAAACTGACCTTTTTTTGTCCTCTCTCCCTACTGTTAACAAAGTCATTTTATTCCTGTCCCCCCAGCTCCTTTTTCATTTTAAAAGTCATCTTTGGAAACTGTCTTTCCCACTGCCTCATTGTTCATGAATTATATTGTGAATCCATTTGGACACCGACCAGGAACTTGGTATAATTGCTCACATGCAAGTAAAAGCTTTCTCTGTGTATTAATTAGTTGATACAAGGGATTAAGATGATTACATGAAAGGCATTGCTGCTTCCCTCTGAATAGTTAGACCAAGGTAGGTGCCAAGGCATCATTTGATCCCATTTGCTCAGCATGTTCCCTTGATAAAGGCACAGAATTTGAACAGCGAGGTTTCCTGAGGCAGCAGAATATGGGGATCATTTGGATTCACTGTTTCTGTTGATGTGAAATGTGGGATATTAATCAAGGCTAATTACATGCACTGGGTTTGGAACAAACTGAAGGCCAGTTCAGGGCATGGTTCTCCATGTAATTACCGACTTTAAGGTACCAGGGTAATTACCAGAAATTAGAGGTCCTTCCTTTATGGGTCTTGCCTCTTAGAAAGTGGAAACAGTTTCTTTAGCCATTAGGAGGTAGCTTTCTGCTCAGAGTTTGTGTTAAACCGATACAACTAGCTTTTAAATAGGTCTTGATTATGTTACGTCAACTTTCTGGAGTTAGGGCAAGAATCCAGGTGACTCTGGCCTATTTTTCTCCCTGTCCAAGATCTTTTAATGTTTGAATTCAATGTGAGAATTACTATATACTTGGTTAGGGAGGGGGATTTAATAGTTCATTGTCCTTCTCTAACAGACCATTTCCTCTAGTAATGTATTCTTTTGAAAAGGTCCTCAGCAATAGTTTCTGTTGGTAAGTTTAATACCACCCTTTTTACTCAAATAGTGGTGGTTAGTTGCTTCATAGTGTATAAGTCTCTGGGAGTGAAGCTGTCACCTTTTTGTTTTTTGTGCTTTTTGGGGGGCAGGGGAGGAAGGTGTTTGGAGGTGCCTAGCATCTTGAAGGCCCTTCCTAGAGGGCTGGAATACCCACCATTGGAGACCATTTCAACGAAGTGAGGGCTCACCTCCAGTATAGCAGACTCCCAACGGCTAGATTTTTGTTCCCTGGGATCTCCAGCAATTATGGCATAGGTACATGGCCTACACTCACCAATTTGATGTCTCTGCCTGGGACTTGAAGTCTAGGGAGAGGGACCAAAGAATCATGGACATTTGAGAGCTCCTTCCCTTGCCACTGGCCTTCAGGGTTTGCTGATGGAGTGTAGGTGTGGCTGTGGGACCTTGAGTCCAACAGCTCAGCAGACAGTATGCAGGAGTACCCAAAGCTATTAGCTTCCATGGCTGCCTTCTTAGGTTTGGGCCCATTTCCTTCCAATCCTCTAGTGGAGTTTTTGAGACAGTCTGTTTTCTTTTCTGTGGTTTTTTTTTTTTTCCTTTAAAAACAAATGTTTATTTTGAGAGAGAAAGGGAGAGCATGCCAGCGGGGGAGGGATGCAGAGAGAACAGGAGAGAATCCCAAGCAGGTTCCGTGCTCTATGCTGAGCCCGACAAAGGGCTCAATCTTACAAACCAACCATGAAGTCGTGACTTTAGCCGAAATCAAGAGTCAGACACTTAACTCAACCACCCAGGGACCTCAAGAGAGTCCATTTTCTTATCAGAGATAGCATTTCTGCTTAAGTTCACCAGAGTTGGCTTCTGTTCTGACTGTATGCCCATTTTGGAGTTAATAGGCTAATATGTTAATGTTAATATGTAGAGATACCTGTGCTTCCGTACAACATATGCACCCTACGTATGTATATGTGCATGTGTTTGTTAGGAGCTCAGGGAGAGGACTTGGTCTCCAGGCTGAAAAGAATCAGGATGGGAGAAATTAATGAGAAGTCATAATTTTGGCTGTCCTGACATTATACTTTGTACGGACTCTCAGGACCAGTTGCCATCACAGATCCGCTGAATCTAGGAGCTGAGATAGATTTATAAAAATATGCAGGGCTTCTGATAATTTTATGGAACTTACAGAACTGAAGTTTTGTGGAAAAGATACACTTTATATCATCAAGTTTTTAAATATTTTTCAAGTAGTCCATTTCATCACAAGCCTCAAAGTAGCAAACTCTTCAGTCTTATTTATGTTGGCACTTCTGATTCTTTCATGTGTTGCAATTTATGTGTTTTCCATCTGGGGCAACCTTGCTCAGAGGCACTTGGGCACATTCAAGACCTGAGTCTGAGGATGGGCAGTGGAAGAAGGGGAATGATTGCATCTCTAAGCTGAGGCAGTTAAGAACCGCAGCTGTTGGGTGCCCCGTGGTTTCCTTCTTTCCTTAGTTTTTACCCTTTAATTGTTGTCAGTACAGTACCTCTTGTGGACATTATTCTGCTATTCTGTCCCTTTTGCTGCCCGTCTCAGTGTCCCCTCTGTAGGACTTCACAGGCTTTGCCCCAGCCAGCTGTCTCCCACCTGCCTTTCCTGGCTCTCTCATGGGCTGTTCTCTCCCGTGATCTTTGGCTTTCCTCTTTGGCTCTTGGACTTCTTCCACTCCCCCACAGGAAGGTGCATGTACATAGGCAAAGGAGTATATGTACGTTTGTTTAAAGCTTGAATATAAATGTTAGAAACAACAAAAACACTCTTCAGTCTACACCACACGTTGCCTTGCCTAAGAGCACATACTTGGAGTGCCCAGTGCCACACGTCTTAATTTCCAAGGGTAGCCTAGAAATTGCACATAGACCACAACCTAAGTTTTCCCTTGCCTGTTCTTCGTGGAGCCTGGTTATTGGCATTTTAAGGTGAATGGTTCTGTTTCCCTTGTGCGATTAAAGAAAATGCTTCTAGAACTCTGTGGGAATGTCTACCCTGTGTCTTCCTTTTCTTAGGAGCCTTGGGTGTCTTGGTTTCAGGCATCCCAGCCTGGGACGGGAGTGGGATGCTTGGTCACAAACTCCATTTACCTGGCATGGTGTTCTCTCACCTTTCCGGAATAGGCAGATGATTGTTCAGGTCCTAGGGCCTGAGCATGTGTACTTAGAGCAGGAGGGTAAGCCCAAGGTCCTAGAAGTAAATGGCAGAAATGGAAGAAGCTAGGGTTGTTAACTTTTTATTTTTTTCTCTCATTATTCCCTGCAGACTCCCCTGTATATTCTTAAAAAAAAAAAAAACCTGATACATGTTGTTTTTCTACCCTGAATTTTTAAAGATTTATTTCATCTTTGGCAATATAAGAAAGGAAGTGGAATTTGGTCTGTGGGGACTTCTTTGTATGGAATATCAGTGACATCATGGAATGACCAGCGTCCTGCTTTTTATGAAAGGACACATGGCGGGTTGTGATACACATAGGACAACCCTTCCTCACCCTGCCTACTTCAGATAACCCGTATCTTGTTGTAAGTTCTTTTAAACATTTTGTAAAAGTTCAAGTAGCCATAGAATAAAATTCTGTGGACTTTTAAAAAGCCAGTATTAACCAATCAGATTTGAATGAGAACTTACCAAAGGAAACTGTCGTAGGAAGTTTAGTGTGGACACTAAATTTTTTGCTATTATTATTATTTAAGGATTAGCTAAGATTAATTAAGGAAATTACAACGGATTGCATTTAGGGATGCATTAACTGCATAGTTGGAATAAGGAATTTGGTCACTATTCCGTTCCTTAATACTTTCACACTTTTGGAAACATAACTGGAAGTGATCCAAAGCTTAAAACTCAAACGATATTGCAGCCAGTTTTGATTGTCTTCTGCTTTTACTATGGTTGATAAAAGTTGACTGATAGAATTTGAAAGGAAGCCAAGAGTCTCTTTTGGTATGTGTGTGATGTCTGTAAAGCTGCAGTAGTTTCGGGCGCTCCCTCTTGTGCACATCTACGTATGTGTGACTAGGAATGCAGCGTTTAGGTATTTGCTTTTTACATGTTTTAAAGTATCGTTAACAAAAGCATTGGAGATGATAGCTAGGTTTTGTTTTGCCTTTTTTTTTTTTTTTGAAACTAAACTATTTTATTGTGTTTGATTCCAAGCTGCTTTTAGCAAGCTGGAAACCATCTCCACTGACCTCGCCTTTTCCTTTACGTTTGAACTTTCCTGGCAGAAATGGCTTGTCGATAGAGTCCAAGCTAGTTCATTCCCTTTGTGTGCAGAGAATTAGACACATGAATGCCACAAATTAATCAAATGTAAGTCTAGAATAGAAGGCTCTCACCCAGTAACATGACTGTGAAAGCCGCTTTGAATAAGAGGGAAAGGACCCATCAAATATACATGAAAAATAGTGAGTTTATGAAGGCCCAGGGATTGTTGGGCTTGACTAGACCTGCATGCCACCACTCAGGGGGGGCCGGAGCAGAGGGTGGGAGTGAGAGGACCACCAGCCCTGAGGTGGGGTTTTCTTTTTTAAATGATCTTCTTCAATTGAGAGGAGCTTCTGGGAATATCAATGAGCCCCTTGCTGAGACAGGGTTGGAGGTCAGAGTGCAGGGCCAGCTGCCAGCCTTCCTGAGGGACAATAGCAAAGCCCTTCTGTACATACGACAAAAGGATATTTCCAAATAGTGTTTTTAGACAATGAATGAAACAGCAGTTAAATTAAAATATGCAGCATCATGTAAAATTAACCTTTTCGCCACCTCCTCTTTCTTAGAGTTGAAAGTTGGTGCTGCTCTTCTTTTCCCCCCGATGTCCCTCAACTACTTTAATGATTTAGCCACTTAGGCTATAAAAAAAATCATGCCCCCTTTAACACTTGGAAAAGAATGTGATAAAGGGAAAAGTTTCCTTTTGGTATTTTGGTGTTTGATAGACCTAGCTAATGCTTCTGTAAATTGGGAGAAAAATACCTGTTTCTAGAGGGACATAAATTATATATTAGATGTAACGAGTTTTCTTGCATAAATGATGAAAACATAATGTAGCAATATAGTAATGTGATTGAATTAAACTTGTACGCACAGGTATTATTTCCCAGAGAAACATAAAAAATCAAAAGCTGACCTATGAAAGTGTTAAGGAGAATTAACCAAGCATTTATGCTAAGATGCTCCAAATCTGGATTTGATATCAATGTAATTTATGTAAACATACACAGAGATGAAATGTGGGAACTCCTAATATTAATGTAAAAACAAAATGAAAACTTGGCTTTTAAGTCCCATAACATAGCTACACGTACTATTTTCCTGACTGTCTTGATAAAATTGAAAGTTACCCATAAAAATACTACTCTGTGGTCTTGCAGTCCTTATTTTTTTTGTTCCTGGTGTGGTTTAAATTTCATATGATGTTTATTTTCTTAAAATTCTCTTCGTCCTCACGCTGAAACCACAGAAGGTTTTCAGTGGAAGGGAGAGTATTGTATCACACTTCCTGGTTGGTGCCAATTAGTTCCAGTGTGGACTTTGTTTGTGGCTTTCTGCTGGAATGATACCATATTATTGGTCTTCACGTTGGCCAGAACAGTTCCAGTTTTCCATCTTCTAGCACCAAACCCCTGAAAAAGGTCACATACAACTCAGCCAGTGGCCAAGCACACATGCTGGGGGATGGTGTGTGTGGTTTTTTGGGAGGATGACGAAGAGTAGCAAGTGTGGGCTTTTAATGTTCAATCCTTACAGTCATTGTGGAACTCCTCCAGCCAAAGATCTGATTCTTAGATCAGATGGTGAGAGGAAATGAGTGCTAGATACTTATTATCATGCATCCTGAGCTCATTAATAAGGCTAAACCTGATAAAGGACCCTTGAAAAGAAGGGAAGAGGCTGAGGATAAGGGCAAGAGGCCCTACAGAGAGCTGCCTGAGTCATTACTGATGGTACTGTCAGAAGACTTGAGTTACACTGTCATCTGATGGAGAGTAGTAGATCGGAAAACGAATAGCAAATCAATTAAGAATATCCCAACTGTGGTTTGGGCCTACAAACATTCATGGGGTGCCTACATTATGACTTTGGGTGTACAACATGGTTTATAGCCTAAAAATGGAAATGGGACAAGTACCACTATCATTCATTAAAGCAGGACTAATACAATTAACACTATCAAATATAGATCACCTGCTGTTGGGATTTAAAGAAAGTTCTAATGAAGAGAAAATACAGTTCTGTGTAGAAAAACACTCCGTGTGTAAGTAAGTGGACCCGTGCAATTCAAACCCCTGTTGTTCAAGGGTCAGCTGTACATGGAAAAAAATCACAAGCACCAAGAACAAAAAATATATTTTTCTAATTATTAGATTAGCCACCAAATATTGATGTCAATTGAGGAAGTTTTACATAATCATACTCTATTTTGACCAAAGTAGATTTGTGTTTCTTCACTGGTTTGTAACTAATCTGTTAAATTTTGGCCTAGAAACTAAGTAGCATTTACTTATTACAATATATGCACAGTCTAATAAAGCAATATTGGATATACTTCACTTCGAAGGGACAGAGAGATAAGCCAGTGAAAATACTTGATAGTGATACTAATAAAAACATTTGGATTTTCAAAAAAAAAAAAAAAAAGTCAGGGGAAGTCAGGAAAGATTTCTTAGCAGCGATGGGTATGAAATGTTAGCATTTTGAAATTCAGAATGGAGGCAAGATTAGGAGCCAAGACAGAGAGAGAGAAGAAGGTCTGCCTTTAACCATAATTTGTCAGCCCAATTTGCCTGCATCATGTTCTGGAAAAAAATTTACGCAGGAGACTTGGGCAAATAGACCCAGCTGCTCAAGGCTGGGAAGCATCAGGTCCTGCAACGTGTCCCTATTCCACCCCCTCTCTCCAGGATGTAATCCTTTGGGAACACAGTGGTTGAGATTGTCTGACTAGTGGGTGATGGATGTAAACAAGGGCCCATTGAGGAAATGCTTGGACAAAAGTCCCAGAATTGTTTGCACCAGGAATGGAGTGCAGAGCTCTGCTGACTTTGAGTGATGATTTGAGAATTGCTCTTTAGACAGACTAATCTTGTAGGGAGACCCCAGACATAAGAAAAGCCTTCTTACGAGGCCACTGCAGTAGTGCGAGATGGAGGGATGGGAGTTTGGATACAAGTGAGAAAGGAGAGGAAACCAGGTGTTCCAAGACTTGGAACAGGAGACATCTGGCCACAGTCAGGGGCACAGAAGGAGCAGGTGGTGACAGGCACATTTTAAGGATGGAATTGGGGAAGGGGGTGTTAGGAGAAAAATCAGATTTCATTTGGGATAGAAAGCTGGGGATGAGGTGTTAGTATGGAATTACTCAAAAATTGAAAATAAGAGATCTCTTGTAAAACGATTTTATCACAAAGAGAACGAACAGTTAATGAAGACCTGTTTCTCCAAAGGACCCTGAATCTGGTTTTTTTCACAAGGAGTTGGGTACATTTTTATGAGAGCATTTGAGTCCATCTCATGACCTCATCACACGGTTGCAGAGCCAGAGGGAGGATTATTTTCATATCCCACCCACTTTCTTGTTGGTTTGTGAATCCACTGAAAATGAAGCCTTCCCCCTCACATTTTACAACTCAAACAGTCAGCCCAGTAATTTAATGCTGGTTCTTCCAATATAAATATTACATTATGAGTTTAATTTCCCATTATTACCACAAGAAATTATCTGGATGCTAAGAATAATTCGGCTTTATAAGGTCATATACCAGTGTATTCTTTCCAAACCAAAACATAAAAAATACAAAGGGAAGCTCTTTCAATTTTATTTCTTGTACCAGATTAAAAGTTTCTTGATGGAAGAGTCAGCCTTCTGCACGGCATGTGCTCACCGAAGGTTGTTGTCACTGTGGTCTAGTGAGTTTAGGTTTGGAAAATGTTTTCTTTTTACTATTTCTTCCTTTTTAAAAAAAATACTGATGCTCATTTACTTCCTGTAGAATCTGTTCTTTAAGCGTAATTCCAGTTTTTTGTTATCCACAGCACCAGCACACACCATTTAGACTGTATTCCAATTTTGATTTCAGGTCAAAATCTGTTACAGAAAGTGTGTGTGTGTGTGTGTGTGTGTGTGTGTGTGTGTGTGCGCGCGCATGTGTGTCAGAGACAGAAAGAGACAAAGACGTATATATGCAGTGACACATAGAGACACACAGCAAGAGACATAGGGACCAACACACAGAGATACAGAAAGAAACACAGAGACAGACATACAGAGACACACAGAGAGACAGACACACACAAAAAACAGACACCCAGAGACCGAGAGAGGGACACAGGCAGAGAGACAGAGACATACAAATACCAAGCTAGAGAGAGAGACACACACACACACACACACACACACACACACACCTGGAGACAGAGAGAGAGACAAACACACACATACGGACACAGAGGAGACACACACACACAGAGACAAAGAGACATACACATGAAGCCTGAGAGAGAGAAGAGACGCACACCCGGAGACAGATACACACACGGGAAGAGAGAGACACACACATGGAGACAGAGAGAGAGAGAGAGACACCTACATATAGACGACAGAGAGACAGGGTGGGAGGAAAGAGCTCGATAGAATGATAAATGAAAATCTAAAAAGGCGGGCTTTGTTTCACTGGTATTAATTTGGTAAATTATCCATAATTTATTAGCACTTGTAAACATTGTGGCAAATTTTTTTGCCTTGTCAGTAATGAATTGTTCCATCATTAATTTTGTCAAGGGATCAAGAAGCAACACTGCTGAGCTCCAAAAAAACTAGCTGCGCGTGGTTAGGTCTCAAGTGCTTGTGTGGTTGATGTAATTCAGCACTGAGTTCCCAGGACTGTTTACTGTTTCCTGACCTGGGGACACCTTCCTCACCAGTGGCCAGGCCACAACTGCCGTGGATAGCAGGATACACAGACCTGGGGGTGGGGCGTGGGGAAGGAGGCTGCGTGGTCCACATGCCTCGGGTTCCTTGTATTTTGCTTTGCCACCATTCTGGGCCTTGTGAGTTAAGTCTTTATCCTGGGGAGAAGACTGGCTGAGGTATTAGTATATATTTTGATATCTTCACTTATTTCTAAGTTTATTTTGAAGCAGTAGATGCAAATTTCTAAAGTCAGTTAAAGTAAAGATTCTAAAAGACTTCAGAAATTTAGATGAGAATATTTCAGGGAGAATTTAGTGGAGGAATTCAGATCTATTTAAGCATTAAATATGACTTTTGGTTTCCTGGTAGCTGTGGGAAAAGATAAACCTGATCATTGATATACTTGTCATTTTCTCAAGACCAAAAGGTATTTGTCACATGGCTCCTAATATAAATGGGATCAGGTAGGGTATGGAGTTTACTTGGAGTTTTGTAAATTGTCTTTTATGCCTCTTTCTTATTAATGATGCTCTAAAGCTTTGAATTATAATTTAGAGAAGACACTGGGTCTTAATTGGGTTATCTGGTCTTAAAACGGATGGAGTTTAGGGAATCTGGACAAGTGAACAGGGATTCTATCCCTGTGCTGCCTCCCTTTACTATCTAATGCTTCACCTGTTTTCCATGGGAGTAGTTAATAGGCAGTTAAGTTATCATAGGGTTTAAAGCTGTTACTCTCTATTGGTTGAAGAAAGGGCACCATACTTTAGGAACCTGATCTAGAGGTAGCCCTCCCATACATACCTGCAGGCCTGAAGGCTAGCCTTGCAGTAATGGCTGACTCCAGACTCCGCTGTCTTCTCAGGGAGCCTGGCTTCAGGAGCTGGCCAAGCAAGCAGCTGTTAGGGTAGGTGAGGGTCGTCCCTCAGTATTGTATGGAGAGTGGTTGGGGTCTGGGGCAAGGAGAGGAGCCCGATTGGAATCCAGCCCCTATTTTGACAGGTGAGGAATCCGATATGCAAAGGCATTAGGTCACATATCCATGTCACCCATGCAGGTAGGAGCATCCATGAAATTAGAATGTATAAAAATAGATCACTTGACTTTTTTCTGGGCAGCCGAAAGTTGAGCCACCTTCCAAACAGCAGTGGGGAGATGGCTCAAGTCGTTGAGTGGAAAGGACAGGTGGGTAATGTTAAAAGTGTGAGTATGTGATTAATCAAAAGATAAGAACAGTATTTTCGCTTACATCTTTCTTTATAAAGAGCCAAATTGACCTGCTCTTAATGACGGAGACTACATAGTAAGTAAACAGAAGAGGTAATTTCTTGCTTAAGGAATCAGGTAACCATTTCTTCTCCCTGTCGCTCTCTACTTGATATTATTTGAAAAGCTTTTATTGGCCTGTTATTTATAACAGTATAGCCAATGACTATATTTAAGTAAAAGTTGAAAATCTTTCATATATTGGTTGGTAAGCATTAGATAAAATTAGAAGTTGAAAGTAATTCATTCTTTTTTGAATGTAAAAGTGATCTTTTAAAAATAAACTTTCAGCATAAGACACTTGAATTTTCAATGTTGTAACATTTGAGAAAATAGAGTGTCTAGTTTTATATAACTACTCTAATACTCAGAATACCAAAGTGTTTTACAGTAATGCGTTTGAGATGGGATCCAATATGAATATATTATCCTCACAGCGAGTCTGTTCCTTTAGTCAGTTTCAGAACACATATTAAGCAAAGGATATATATGTACAGTCCTTGTTTCAAAGTATATTCATGTTCTCAGATTTGGGGGGAACTTAAATGTAATCTTGTCTTTGATCGAATTTGAAGTTAGCATTCTGTCATGAATTACCTCATGGGAGAGAGAAAAAAGTGAGGTGGGGGGGCCTGTAGAGAGTGCTGTGTACAAACATCATTGTTGTCAACAGCAATTCATGCATTCCGTCCTGTTACTCTGTCAGTAAAGAGAGAGTTAGGACCTTTTCAGAAGAGTCACAGTAAATGATCAGAAAATAAATTCTCAGCAGAAGTCACTGTGAAGAAGACTTTGGGAGAAAGTGGGACTGTGCATGACTGGTATAAAAAAAAAGGGGTGGGGAGTATCAGGGAGGAGGGTGATCCACTGGGGGCCAGGGAGAAGGTGTGCAGCTCTGGGAGTCATCTGGCCCAGCCCTGGCCATTTGTGATCCCTGTGATTCACTGCACCTTTGTCTGTGTCAACTCTTTCAATTGTTAAGATTATCCCTAACCTCTTTTCTTGCCATTCTGCCCTTTCAAGACCCATCTGGCTTTAGAATTCTCATCATGGGTACTTCCAACATTTTGCTTACACATGAAAGTACCAGAGCATGTACAAGGGAAAAACAATCTCATATCAACCAACTTTTTTGTGTTCTCTTTCTTTAGGTTCTACCTAGATTCTTCTCCATAAATATTTCCCATTTAGACAGTAATGACATTAAGGGAAAACTATACCCTTAAACATACTTGGCTTTCATTGTTGCATAATAAGGAAGTCTAAATTGGACGGTTTTCATTAATGAAAGGACAAAAAGTAAGTTAGTCAAGACAATTAGGTCACAGCATTTGACCATTGTGTCTTAACCTTTCCTTTGTCCTTATCTGCTAAAGCTTTGGCCTTAATATGGACAAAGAACAATTTAAATCTCTTGCCATTCCTATCCTTTTTCTTAGAGCAGCTTCAAATCTAAACCTCTAATAAAGAAAGGGATAATAAAATAGCACAGAAAGTATAATGGGAATTATATTGACTCTCATAGAAGTTTTGTAAGAGAAATACATTCTCTCTCCTCCGCTCTGTAATAACATAATCATGGTAAGATTTCTACTTTGCTAGACTCAGGACTATTTGGAAATCTTTAATGAATATAATCAGGTAGTAAGCATTTAAAAATGACAATTTCCTGAAAGCCAGGAAAATATTTGCTTAGTGTAAAATGCAAAAGAGAAAGGAAAAAGGAATAAAAGCTGGTTATATGTATATTTTAAACAGCATAATCCATGTATGATGGAGTTCAGGAGTGCGGGTTGAGAACTATTAGCCTTATCTTTGCATCTTGCAGTATAAACTTGGGCAGGTCACTTGATCTCTTTAGGGCTCACATTTTTTCAATCACAAAATAATGAGAATAGCAAGCATTTACATTGACCATGTGTCTGGCACGTTATAGTCTAAACACTTTATATTTGATCACTTAATTCCTCCAGGAACACTGTAGGGTAGGTACTGTCATATCATTGGAGTTTACTTTACATTGCATAACATTTCAATGAATATTTGAACCCAAGTTTCTTAGACTGGAAATCTGTTAGGAACCACTGTATTTGATTGCCTTGTTATTAGATCATTATTGTAAGAAGCCAAATATTTCAGTTATTCAAAGGTGAACACATATCTAAACAAATGTAGTAGTAACAAAACTTGATATGCAAACTGTTTTGTTTTTAAAGGAACTCTGAGAAAGGTCATTTACTATTTTACTTGGTAGGCAAAAGATTTCATACCAGTGGTAGAAGTTCTTTTCTTTATCCCCGTTGCACAGAGGAGAACCACACAGCACACAGAGAGAAGTCCGAGCAGAATACAGGGAGAATTTCACAACTCACCAGGACTGAATTCACTTCTGTGTGTATTTGGCTGACAAATACCATGATTCAGATAGGAGAAAGCAAAATAACTTTTACCATATTGCTCTAGGCAGCACAGCTTCTGAGCTCCTGTCAGGTCAGCCACTGGGCGGCATAATTGTTGAGGTGGCACTTGGTCCAGATTCATGCTAGGATGCGTGCTGCCTGGTCTTCATCCTTGCCTCTCCCACCCCTTCTCCTTTGGCAGACACTTATTGGGCACCTATCGCATCCCAGTCACTGTGCTAGGGACCAGGGCTAAATGTGACAGACACCAACCATGGCCACTGCCCTCATGTGGCTGACTGTTCAGTAGGGAGGTAGACATTATGGAAATCATCACATAAAATTCTAGGTATACTGAGATTAGTAAAGGAAAGAGAGGTAGGTGATGACAGAATGGGGGGGGGTGGGTTTGGAACAGGAGCCTTGAAGTTTGGGCTTAAGCAGTCAGTTGATTTCTTCCTGTGTCACCACTTTGATGGGACCTGTCTCCCACACAGTAGATAATTTAAGATCGATGAGATGTGCTGAATAGGTTTAAATAAGATAAAAATTTTGATCAAAAAATGTCTTCCTGTGGATTTTCATCAGTGGAATGTGAAATGGAATGATGAATTAGCTTCATGAGGACATTGGTTCAGGTAACTTCCTCTTACTGCAGACAGACCACTGAGTTTGAGAAATTTATTTAAGATTGTTCTGGGCAAGGGAACAGAATTCCAGGTACAATAGAAAATGTGAATTTTACTTGGGGTTCTGTCACCTCATAACTTGTGTGGTCTTTGGTCTTACGGTAAAAAAATCTATAGGTCTCTTAAGACAATTAAGAAAAGAGGTATACATACAGTTCACCCAGTGCCTGGTATATAGTAAATACTGGTTCAACTTCGTTCTCCTTGTAACTAGTTGGTGTGGGAGAAACCACAGTGGATGAGACACTGTGCATACCAGATTTTGATAGACACAGGATGTTTATCCACAAAAAAGGCAGTTTGTGTTACATGTGGGCCAAAGAGAGGCTGTTGGGTTGACTTACTAAATAGTCAGTAAGTGGTGTAGAGGTTCAAGAAGGGAATATTCTAGAGAATAGAGGCATGGTGAAGAAAGAACATAAGTGTGTCTAGTAACAAAGACTGAGTTGTTTGATTTCCTCGAATGCTTGATCTTCATAGGGAGGGTTGAGTGGTAAGCTGGATGGTGATACTGAACAAGGGCCAAAACATTAACCCGGTACTCCAAAGGAAGCTTTCTTTCCTTTCCCAGCCTCCGGAATGGAAGATGAGAAACGACAGGAAAGAAAGCTAGTATTAACTCTTTTCTTGAAATGGAGCTTTGCACTATGTTGGTATCTTAGGAAGAAATTCCTTTCCATTATTTTAAGCTTGAGATTTCATGAGGAGGAATTGTAAGATCAGAGGAGTTTTGTATACTCCCATTATAGAATGTGTGTATCTCACATCTAACTTGAAGCTATTAGCCATTCTTTGCATTCCTTCCTTCTGTCACAGGTTAATTAAACTCATGTGTGGTCAGCACTTACCTTATACAGCAGAGTGTTTAACATTGGGTTTAAGATGATTAGATGAGAAGTAAACCGGTAAGAATTTAAATCGATGACTTTAAGACTCAATTGCTGTAGAATGAAATAATGACTTTCAATCTGTTGAAAATATGAGACCATCTCTGCTCCCTTTCTATACACACAGTGACATATAACCGTGGACACAAAGGGACTAGGAAAACCTTGAACATGGGTAACTGCACAAACAGGATTACAAAGCTACACATTGACTGACCAAACAGATTAATGGGCGATGTATATCTGGCTATCTCAAGGTTCGGAAGGTGTACCAGAGCAAGATAATGAAATTGCCTGTCAGGTAATCTGATTTGAGAATTCCAGTCATCTGTGAACTGGTGTGTGGGCTAATAAGCCAAGAGTTTGCCAAGACTCATGATTTTTTAAGCTGCCCTACACTGTACATCTGTCTCTGCAGGATATGTTAGACAAAGTGTTCTGCACAGAGCAAGAGGTGGGGGATGCAGAGGAGGGCCCAAGTGACAGAATGACTAAGGCCCAGCAGCAGACTGAGCTGAACATTTCTCAGTTGTTGAGAACTCAGTAGAGGAATGCCCAACTGCTCTGCAGACGGCACGGTGACCCCAGCACCTCTTGGCTGGCAGAAGCTGCTGTTGCAGAATCGAACAACAAGTGTCCCTTCAAAGGTGTGCGGACTGTAGGCATTACAGTCTTGACCTTGGCAAATAGTAGCGTTTGGATCTTGGCCAAGATAGCTAATTTTTCTGAGACTCAGTTTTCCTACCTGCAACATGTAGATAATAGTGCCTAGCTCATGGGTTGTTGGGATTAAAACTCATCTCCCAGGATTTGGCACATGATAATTGGGAGGCATAATCAAAGGATTAAATAAATTGAGGACTCTGTGCCCATCATTGATGTTTTTCTGTGCCTATCAATTAGTTTCTTCCCGCTACCTTTTTTTCTGAAATGATTATAATTGTTCCCCTCTCTTCCACTTAATGTTTCTATGAGGATAAATAGAGAAACCTCACAATTACTTACCATTAGTATGTTTTTGTTTTATTAGGATCTTACATGTGTTATGCAAATATTAATTGCTCCCATATCGGTGACATAGAAAAATCGCCAGCAGTAATACTTCTTCTATTTTGGGTACAAGATTCAACTGGAACATCAAAATGGGAGGTTTCTAAAAAAGATGCTCAAAGCTTTAATTATTTTTCTTTCTAATACAAATGAGATGCATGCTTTTAATATACATCTGTTTATATTCTGGAGTAATTAATTTCTCCCTTTTGTAATTTGTTAACCTTGAAATATTTTATAGGAAAAAGACTGGAATGCCTCAATAAATGAGTGGTTATTGTCAGGACCACTTTAAACAGGGCTAACAAATTATAGGGTGACCAGCTGGCTTTCTGGACATCAATTGCAGCTTGGCTTTTCTTTGAAATAAGTCTTTATTCTGCATACAGAATACATTATAAAATTATTCTACCTTTTAAAGGAATTACTTCTGAACTCTTAAATGTTAGTATTTTTCTTTTTTTACAAAGTATCAGAAGAGGTATTTTCACAGCCCAGGTAAAATAGCAATTAAAAAAAACCCTGCAAATATGGACAGAAAATACAATAATGTGTGGAAGAACCTTGTGGGTGTAGGATTGTTTTTGTTTTTATTAAAAAAGCATTCAATGCTTTTTCACTGACTATAAAAAATTACTCCCACAGAATGATTGTAGTGTATATATAATTTAGAAAAAAACGTTAATATTGAGTATACTTCATTTAGTAAAAGGAAAACCATTAAAAAAATCAAATTCTCTGTTATGCATTTAGTGAATTCTATAGAATTCGCTTGGATCTCGAAGAAAATACATTAATGTCACTAGCAATGGCCACAATGTGTAGTGTTCTGCCAGATAATTGCCCTACCACTAGGAGAAGGCAGTGTGTGTTAGGCCAACAAGAACTTCTGTGCAAGGTCAAGGTCTCCTCTGAATGTTGAAACTACTGTACCTTGGGGAGATTTAAAATGGAGATGGTTTCTTCCCTTTAGGGATATAAAATCTAATGGATGAGTTTACGTGCTCTGGGGTTACTATGGACTTGACCTTTTGGGGTAGATGACAGTCATCAAGCTTAGAAAGCAGGAGGCAACAGGGCATTGGTGGAGCAGGCATGCGATCCTTCCTGGCTTCCATCTTTCCCCTTCCTGTGTCAGATCATCTTCTTCCCTGAGGCTACAGCTGGGCCACTGGCAATTGCATGGCCAGCACTTCATGCTCAGCCCATCCTGGTGGTGGCTGTGCCTGCCCACAGATTAATAAGGTCTCTGGGGAAACCAGGCAGATGTCTTAGGTTTCCGGGTATTTAGTTGAGTTGGATCAGTAGAAATTCTTTTTCTTTCCCCATCACTCCTTCTTTCTTGGAGTATTTATATTGCCTCGTGGTCAGGATTTCCCTTCTGGAGGGAGATTTATATCTAAAACTTAATTCCTTAGAGGAGAGCTGTAATAATAAAATAACTAGTTGCACTTACTTATCCTTGGATACTTTACAAAGTGCCCTCACACACGTTGTCTCTTTTATACCCCAAACTAATTCTCAGAGGGAAATTATTATCACCCTAATGTCATACCTTCTAGAAATTGTTGCCAAAAGCGATAGAGCCAGAAACTGGACCCTGAACTGCTTTTCCAAAACATGGGTTAGTCTTTTTCAATTCTCCGTCTGTAGATAGTTATCTACAATATCTGCACATGGGCAACATCAAAACATACCTTATTAAAAATAGAAACACTGTATGATCCGGTAATTCCACTGCTGTATATTTACCCAAAGAAAGCAAGAACACGAATTTGAAAAGATACCTGCATCCCTATGTTGGTTGCAGCATTATTGACAATAGGCAAGATAGGGAAGCAACCCAAGGGTCCATCCATAAATGAATGGATAAAGAAGATATGGTGTATATGTATATGGAATATTACTTGGCCTTAAAAAATAATAAAATCTTGTCACCTGTGACAACATGGATGGACCTAAAGGGTATTATGCTAAATAAAATAAGTCAGACAGAGAAAGACAAATACCATGATGTCACTTATAAGTGGAATATAAAAAACAAAACAAATGGGCAAACAAAACCTAGTCTTTTCTGGGTTTTAAAAATCTTTATCACCTTGGCTTTGTAAAATAGAGTTTCATGAAAAGAACTACATGATAGGGTGAAGCCCATTGATAGGAATGGTTTTTGGACTGATCTAACTTGAGTTACCAGCCATGTTAACAGTGCTTAGTCCTAACAAAACTCTACACATAGTTTCATCAGTGGAAGAATGGTTAACAGTAAGAATGATTAACATTAGGTCTGGGAGCCAGCACTCTCAGCTGGGTCTATTAATTTTCAGCTTTCTTCTCTCATAAGTTACCCAGCCTTTTTCTGCCTCAATTTCCTCCTCTTCAGTGGAGATGATAATAGTGCTTCTCTTCTGGGTCACTTGAAGATCAAATGATTTAACACATGCCTAGAACAATGCCTGCCTCATAATCAGCCTTCAGTTAATATTGGCAATTATTGTAATCACTCGTAGTATCATTACTGTAGCTTCCCCCCCCCCCTTTCATTTTGCTACTATCCTTTCCCATAAAGCTGGTAAGTGAAAACCTCTTGGGCATTTCCCCATTTTTTCCCAGCAGAACTTACCAAAGACCATGAGAACACCAGTCAGTGTTGGGGCCATAGTAAGTGGCCAGGATTGCATATCGCTCTCAGAGCCATAGTAAAAACAGTCATTTTTTTAAAATAGTAGATATATTTGGCAGTATTAAAAAAAAAAGTTGAGATCTTAATTTAAAAAATCAATAATAACGGAATAACCCTGTATGGTGGTAGATGATAGCAACTCTTACGATGATGAGCGTTTTGTAATGTGTGCAAATGCTAATCACTATGGTGCATGCTTGAATATAATTTATGTCAACTATACTTGAATTATAAAAAGACATTAAAGAAAGATTGCCCTGAAAGTACACTTATGGCTGAATATGTTGGTCATAGGAGCATAGTGGGGATTCTTTCAGCTTTGTAAAATCCAGCAGGTTTTTCTTTTAAATTTTTCTTAAAGTTTATTTCTCTCACTCTCTCAAAATAAATAGTGAGTGAGAGTGCAGGAAAGGGGCAGAGAGAGAGAGAGAAAATCCCAAGCAGGCTCTGCGGTGACAGCGAAGAACCCAACATGGGGCTCGATCCCATGAACCTTGAGAACATGACCTGAGTGGAGATTAAGAGTTGGATGCTTAACCGAGTCACCCAGGCACTCCTAGCAGGCTTTTTTTTTTTTTTTTTTCACTTCTAAAAATTTTTTATTTTATTTTTAAAAAATATTTATTTATTTATTTTTATTTTTTTAATGTTTATTTTTGAGACAGAGACAGCAGACCATGAATGGGGGAGGGTCAGAGAGAGAGGGAGACAACAGAATCCGAAGCAGGCTCCAGGCTCTGAGCTGTCAGCACAGAGCCCGACGCGGGGCTCAAACCCACGAACTGTGAGATCATGACCTGAGCCGAAGTCGGAGGCTCAACCGACTGAGCCACCCAGGTACCCCTAAAAAAATATTTTAATGTTTATTTATTTGTGAGAGAGAGAGAGTGAGAGAGAGAGATAGAGATACAGAGTGCGAGCAGTGGAGGGGCAGAGAGAGGAAGACGCAAAATCCAAAGCAGGCTCCAGGCTCCAGGCTCCAGGCTCCGACCTGTCAGCACAGAGCCTAACGCGGGGCTCGAATCCACAAGCTGTGAGATCATGACCCAAGCCAAAGTTGGCCGCCTAACCAACTGAGCCACCACGTGCCCCTAAATGTTATATATTTTTTAAGCTTACATATTTGGTTTGTAGCTCCTTTTCAGAGTTAAAAGATTTATCATGTCTTAGAAGACTTGTCAGCACATGTTTTGTTGAAATTAAGGAAATTTTAAAATTTCTTCTGACGGGATAGTAGAGAGAGGGAATGAATCAATACTACAGAAGAGTAAAATGACCTTCATTGCCACTTTGATAATCTTATCTCGTAAGTACCATCTGGTGGAGAATATGGAGATTTGTAGGGAGTGGGGAAAGTAGATCAGAAGGAGTCCTTGTCTCTAAATCCAGATGCAGGCGCGTGGTCTCTGCTCCTCCCTGCTGCTGCTGCTCTAAGCGAGATCCACATCAGGCTTCAGTTTCCTTGCTGACCAAAGGGAAACAGTCAAACATATCATGACTATAGAAGACTATAGTGAGAATCAAATGAGTTACATATCAAACTACTTCGAAAATCATAAAGCATCTCAGAGGCGGCAGAGTGTGATGCTTTTGAGCAGCACTTGGCAAACTGCACTTTATGGATTACTTGTGGCAGAGTGTGTGTGTTCCACAAAGCTGCAAGTATTTACTCTGTGGCCCCTCAAAAAAAACAAAAAGACAAACCAAAACAAAAAGCCTGGCAGACTCCTGGTCTAGAGCATGGACTCTAATGCCAGTTGGTCTGGGTTTCAGTCCTATCTGTGCCATCTCCTGGACTGGTGAATTAACCTTTTGTATCTCCATCTCTGGACGTGTAACAAGAAGATGGTAGTACCAATAGCATAGGATGGCCAAGACTGTGAAATGAGTTCACTCATATAATTATACACATAATAAAGCTCTTAGCGCCTTGCCTGGCATTTACTAAGTTCTATGTGAGGTTTACATGATACTGTTAAAGTGGTCTGGCTAATATAAGGTACTGTTGGATTAAATGACACTTTTTATAGGATTCTAATTCTAGAACATCGGATATTTACATTCTAAAACTTGTAAAATTGCTAAATTGACAGTTACAGAAACTGACCATTTCCTTTCGACCCAGAGGAATACTACCTGGAATACTATAGTATTCTCTCTGGAATGCCCAAATACTGGTATGGCCCGGAAAAGTTCTCAAACTATGGAAGTCACATTGCCAATTATGAATGGCATTTGAGGTAGCTTCAGCTGACCCTGGGCTCCCTTATGCTGGTGGAAAACTTGCAGTAAAACTGCAAAGTTTGGTACTCTGTTTGGGTCAGCATCTAATAGAATGTATACATTTTATTTCAAAATAGAAAATGGAGCAAAAATTGCAAGTGCCTTATAATTAAGGTGTATCACATGCATTTTATCCTTTAGCTCTCAGAGTAGTACTGCAAGGTATGTGGATTGTTTTCCCCCATTTGAGAAATGAAGGGAGAAATTGAAGCCCAAACAGAAAAGCCAATTTGCCTAAAATGTAGATGATAAGCACGTATTGACTCTCATCTACAACACCATTAAAGACGAATAAACTCCCATTTCCTATGGTCCTATTCCAACACCGCCTCTTAATACATGAGGAAACTCTGATAGATAGTGTAAATGGTAACCTCTGATTAAGTATCAGTTAATTCAATGGCATTAAAAAACGTTCTGAATTAAGTTTTTAAAATATTTCTATGTTACATTAATGTTTGACATCTATGAGAGTATTGCTGAGAAGAGTTATGTGTAAGGACCAGCAGTTTTGTGTGCCCACCAGAAATCAGAGCTCATCTAAAAACATCTCTGCATGTAGTGGAACTGTGGGAGAGCACTTGGCTGGCACCAAGAGTGATTTTAGAGTATTCTTTGCTAATGTCTTTTCTGCTTGAAGAAGACCTGTAACAAGCAGTCCCCTACTCGAGTGCAGCGTGCCTTCCCAAGAATGTGTCTAAGAGGCAGAAGTCTAAATGCTGGAAGGTAGACATGTTCCTTAGCAGGACTGACTTCCATTTCCAGAGAGCCACAAGTAGTAAGCAATCCCTGTTGACATTTGAGAAAGGCATGGTTTCTGCTTGTGTGGGGGCAGCCCTGTGAATGCTGAGAATTGTCACTGTGTATGGGGCCTACAAAAGTGGCTGCTTGCTCCTCATAACTGGAGAGAAGAGGGCTCAGGCTGGTCACACCTTAGTCTGCAAGGCCCACGCCAAGGCAGGGAGTCTACAGGGCCACCACTTTCTTTTACGCCCATGGGAAACCTCGGACCCATCATGTTTCAGATGACGTCTGAAAAGATCTAAGTGTGCAGAAGACACTAAAAGATTTGGTTGCTCACGAAATATGATAGTGTAGGCCCATCTGTTCGTGAAAACCTCAGTTTACTCCTAGGGACTCGATGCTTATCTGTTACTTTCTGTCTGCTCCAGGAGACTGGAAAGCTGCCTTCTATTAGCTCTATGAGTTTAGCAATTATGACCATCCACATTCTCACCTGTAAATTGCAGGTAATTCTTGACTTGCTTTGACTTAAAGACTTTGTGAAGATCAAATGAAATAATGTCTGTTTAATCTTAGTAGAAGGATTATGACATGTAACTCTCTCCTGATTAATTACCAGGCAGATGGAGATTGCTAAGGTACCTATATACTTGAAAACCTCAGTCCTTTTGACCACTGTTAATTGTTAGTCAAAAAGAAAATAGGCATTACTGAAACTATCATGTAAACCAAATACTATTTGGGCTTTTTTTTTTGTTTGTTTCTCTAAAAGGTATCAGTATGACTATTTTAGGAAACAGGATTTTTGGCAAGCTTTGAATGATTTTTTTTTTTCTCTCCTTGAGTATAGAAAAATAGCCAATTTGCAAAAAAGTGTTAGGCACAAGTATGTATGTTTTCCCACTCAGTGTGTGAATTCTGTTTTACGTAGCCACTACGGGCTTGGAGATATTTTATCTTATCTGAAGCAAATTCTCTCAAGGACTTTTTGGCTGGATCTCTGCAAAATTCTGCTTTGCACTGTTGAACTTGGTGGAATACTAGTTTTACCACCACAATCCATTAAAGCCAACACACTGTTGAAAGATTGCCTCATATAGACGAGGAAATGGACAGGTGGACTCACATTTTGCACATCTGGTCCTAGAACAAAGGCCTGATTCAACAGATAGTCAGCATGAGTGTCTTTACCTCTGCTACAGACTTCTACTTGCATCTCACATCAGCTATAAATCTCAGCACTGGGTTATTTATGTGACAGTGTCTTGTAGCCCATGGTGTAACAGGAATCAAAGCAAGTATTTCCCAAATAATGAATTTTACCTGTTATCTTTTCAGAAACATATTCTCCCTACAAAACAAACAAACAAACAAAACAAAAACGGTGGTCTGAAGGTGTATCTGCAACATTTCTTTAGTTTTGGTTGTTGATCTTGTGAAAATACTGCTCATCTTCTGCTAAGTATGAGGCAAAATTGTAGAAAAAAAATACATTTTGATCATTAATGGTGGCATTGTGTATGTGATATCCAATTTTCCCATACAAGTCCAAGTGTGGGAAAAGAAGAGATTGTTTTACAAGTCCATTGTTTCATAAAGTTTATGTTGGTTCTAAACTTCAAAGAATTAAAATGAAAGAAAACATGGCTAGCTTTTTGCCCCAACTAAAATAATGAATTGCATTCTGAGGTTTAAGTTTGACTCTAATTTCAGCTATGCTAGCTATGTTTTCTTGGGTAGGTTAGTTTGCCTCTGTCTTCCTCATTTTCCTGATTGTAAAATCAAACTGTAGAGTGCTTGATTTTTGTGGCTCTGAACTTAGGCAACCATCGCGGAATTTTATGGAGACTGTCTTAGGAACTTGCAGGCTACTACATAAATAATTAACCACTTTCTCTGTAATGGAATGCTGTTTTAGGGTATGATTTTTGTTTGTTTGTTCAAAAAAAAAAAAGTGATTCCATCCGAGCCAAAGCACTTACTTTAAGTGGATTCTTTTCAACTATCCTACCAAAATTATATTACCACGAAATTTATAGAGGGGGAAAAAAACCCACAATTACACAGTCACATCTTGTAATCATTCACAATTAGTACACATCATCAGAAAATGCTGGTTTTTTTTTTTTATGGCTAAAAATCACAGGCGACTTCATGTGAATATGTAATCCATTTAATCTTTTTTAATGTTCTGCAGCCAATTCAACCAAAAATGCCCTGCCAAGGGTAAACACTAATTCTGTATTTATTTGCACAGCATGCATTGGTTTCATGCTGTAGGCGTCTATTTCTTTGAACAACATCAATATCTTGCCCTAACATTACAAACTGTAAACGGAAAACCCTTGACCATGGGAGCTTTGTTGTGAGAAGGTTTGGAGGATGCTGTGTGACCCATCACACCTGTGTCCTGATTCCAGAGGTTTCTGTTTTAGGGGAGGGCCAGTGTCACTAAAGGAAAACTGCAAATCCATCTTGAGCCTCCTTTAGAAAGTCAGATCTCTCACGAAGATGGAATATGAACTTTCAGTTCAGGCATCTCTGAGAAAGTGCCTTGCCCAAACAGCCTTCCTCTAGGGCCCTAAAGGAAGCTGTATCTTCTTTGCTTTTTTTTTTTTTTTTTTTTTTTTTTTTACTGCATTCCAATTTTAAGCCAGGCCAGTATGGTACAGTATGTCCATGATCTATGTGTACAGTAGGAGAATGAAGCCACAGTAAGTAATACAAAAAGCCACTTCTTCTGAGGATTGATTAAAACAATCCACTTGTAGTTGCTTGGTTGGCAGCTTGAGCTTGTCTCTCTGACTTCTTCTCTACCTCTTGCTTCCATCCATCATTGCAGAGAGCATAGAAGGAGTATATATATAGTGCCCTGTGCTTGCTTAGGCCTTAGCAAATATCAATTCATCACCAACTTGACTTTGAAAGGGACCATTCATTGGCATGTTAGAACATTACAATTTACCCAGTGTTCCCTGGTGCCAAAGGAGTCACGTGACCGGATCCGAAAACAAAAAGAATTCCACAATATGTTCTTGGAGTTATTAATAAAAATAACTGCTGGTTGACAGGAAAGGCATCTGGCAGATTTAAGATGCAGGGCCACAGTATTTTGTTTAAAAATAAAAAAAAAAATCTTCCCTACATCAGGGATGAATGTGTGTGTGTGTGTGTGTGTGTGTGTGTGTGTGTGTGTGTGTTATGCACCAGAAAAAATCTCCAACCCTGACAAGCCATTGATGAGGTGTTTTCAGTCTTCACTAGCTTCCTATTTCATTGCTCTGTCATTGAGCCCTTGTAATACTGCAATGAATAAATGTAATCAAAGCAATTGGCTGCCTGAGATCTTTTTTAATGCACTGCTTCGGACGCGGTACATATGCCGTGCAAATAAATACAAAATTAGTGTTCCTGTTGGAAGCGTTTGGTGAGAATGAGTGATTTGTCTTGCTTATGAAAGGTGCATACATTTCCGCTCATAGTTGTTTATCAGCCGGCCTCTTTCTGCTTATGTATTCAGAGATGGAATTCATCATTTGTCAACGCACGAGCAGATGTGCTGGAGACGACCAGATTGATCCATGAGGATGAGCAGAGCAGCCATGTTAGTGCTAGAGGGCAGCCCCTACAAATTGTTATCTCTGAGACTGTTGCCTACTAGCTCCTTTCTCTACTGTGGGACAAGAAGTAAGGCTGCCTTTCTTTACCTAGTGCTACCATGTTTGAAAACATAGCCATTTGGGGAGATCTTAATGAAATGGAAAACCACTTCAGTCTCTCAGTGCAGTTAAATCTCCTGAAAATCCATTTGCCCAAAGGTCCACTCTCTCTTTCCTGATCAGTAAATACATTATGTTAAATTTGAATTCAAAACAAAACACAAATGTCAGGATTGCAGAAGTGTCCTCTGCTCTGTTTCAAACTGTTACAGACAGAATTATTTGTCTTAGTTCACGGAAGTCATTTCCGCAGGGACAGCATCAGGAGAGACAAGAGACAGTGTTTTACTTGGAGAAAACGAACAGCTTTCCAAAAGTTTGACTTGCTTTCAGTTCGTCACAAGGCCTGTTGAAGCTGAGTTGGTTACAGAGCCGTCAAAGGGTCTTCTTGCAACAAAACTCCTTTACGCTTGTGTACTGGTGAAAATTACTGTCTGATGTCAGCAGATTGAAGAGCTGAATACAAGCTGCTGAGGAGCTCCATGTGGCTTTCCAACCGCAGGTTCTTGACCCTGGCCTGGAGTAATTAACCATCTAGGAGCCACATAGTCCGCCAAGGGCATCTGGGGGAGAAAATGCATCTTCATTCTTAATGAATGCATGCAAGTGTAGAAGCAGAGCTGGTTTACCCCTGAGACGGGGTTAGGACTGACGTGCCAAAACCCAGGTGGAGCTGAAATGTTATCACTGTGCTTCTGTGGCCTCTGTTTCGCTCCCTCAGTCCCTCCCTGAATATTTTCCTTCGGGTGATTTCTTTTTAATCAGATTGGTAGAAAAACAATTTCATACTCAATATACCCAACATATAAGACCATCGGAAATACTGCATGTGTTTTTGAAAATGTGGCCCGTAGCCCTGGACGCAGCTGGCTTACAGCCGATGTTACTGAACCAACACTAAGGCCTTCGGCCAAGCCCTGATACCGTGACAGGCAAGCAATGTTTGTGAAAGATGGGGCTTTGATGAATTAAGGAAAGTAAAGGATTCAGTGTGTGACTTTTACTTCCTCTGTTAGTGGAGACCTGGGCAGGGCTTCAGTAGGGAGAGAAGAAAACATGTGTTTTCACTTGTCATTCACCGTTTAGAAGTTGTCAGTTATGCTTGTCATTAGTGATATTTTTACAAGTCACATGGCTTCAAAGACCACATCAAGGATGGAGAGGTGGACGGTAATACCTAAAATGATGGGTAGACATTTTGTGAATTGAAGAATAATCAGATGGTAATAGTCTTTTAGGGTTTATCACGTAACTGAAAAAGTTCGTCAGTTTTGTTTTCGTTTTTGTTTTTTTACCATATATTTATTTAGCAGTTAAAATGTGCCATGTGTTGTGCTAAGCATTGGAGGTAAGATGTGAAAAAGACACTCTCTGCTCTGAAGACCTTCAGGCCGCATGGCAAATAGATTAATAACTGTGGTACTCGGGGAGCGCTGTAACAGGAATGTTCCAAGAGTGCTGAGGAGGGAATGGTTGATTCTCTGGGACCAGCCCCTGCTCTTATCCTTTCTCATTGTTTGTGTAGGCTCGGAAGATCATTTTTGGAGCTTATAAGGATTTATTATTTGCTTTTCCCAATTGCTGCTTTTATGTGATTGGAAGTTCAGAGATGCATCTTCACTCACACACAGCACACAACCACTAAGAGCCAACTTGCTCCAGGGGTCTGATACCCCTCAGAGGTCACCCCTAGCAGAACCATCCTTGTTCTGCTCAGTTCTGTCAGGGACTCAGGGACATCATGGACACAAAGTGACGGCTCTCAGATGCTCTGTGCAGGGCCCTCAAAGAGATTTTTCAAAACCCACTGTGGGGCTGAGCCCCAGCATGTATTTGGGTGTTTTATTCAGCAAATGCTGCATCTCTGCCATCGAGCTGTCATTGAAACTGTCTGATTGAACACCAGCAAGTGCTCTCTAGGAGGGAGATCCTTATTGCCCATTTTCTCTGTTTCCTAAATGATCTTAATTGCTTGGGTAAAGAGGCATCCATTCTAAATCTCCCTCCCACCAGGACAGATTCACACAGTAACAAGGTTTAGATTACCCCAAATGTCAGGACCCCCACAGTTATAATGGGCTTCCCTCCAGGGCCCACCTGACAAGCTTCTTCTCTCTCAAATACCTGTACTGCCCGGAACTCAGAGCCTCTTGGACTGTACCCTGATTTCCTGCTCCCTTTGGAGAGTGACCCAGAGCCAGTCGCTGTGCCTTTGACTTTTTTGTTGTATTTTTCAGAAGGAATGGGATACTTACATGGTAAGCATTTTTAACCTCCTTTTAAAGACCTATTAAACATTGAAATATATAACTGATAGCCTCACCAAAGATAATATTTAGGATATGATACTTATAGTTGTAGTTTATGATTTGGCTTCATGGCTTCTGAAAAGTTGGAAATCATAAGGGAAAAAACAATTATACTTTGGAGTGTTCACCACTTTGTTACTCTCCCTGAATTCTGTGTTTTTCATCTCTTTGAGTCTATCATATTGCCAGATGATGTCCTCAGAAAATTTTGTACACGTTCTCTATAAAAGTTTATTTAATCGTTAAGTAAATGTAAAAAAGCCAAATTAAAAAGAACACTGAAAATAAAACGTTTGAGTTACTTGCCCCTGCCAGGATGTTCTTTGTGTGAATTTCTAGGTAAGAAAAATAACTTCCCCCTCATTTCCATCAAGCCATGAGAAAGAGTTAGGGGTAGAATAGCATTGTCATATTTGAAAAAGGAGATGATTGACAGTGTCACTTAAATTCAAATGTCTCCTTAAAATAAATGTAAAAGGGCCTTTGAAGAAGTTGCTTTGAAAACCTCTTTTTTTTTCTTCTTTTAACTTGGAGTCCTCAACTTCTTTTCCCTTCTACTTTGTTCTTTGAGACTGAGAGGTAAAGGTGGCTCTTAGCAGAGGAGAGGCTCCAGGAATGTATCTCACATGTGTCAGAAATTGTGGAACTGTTGCTGGGGAGCCCTGGCCAGGAAGGGCTTAGGGCTGACCTGTGGGTGTTTCCTGCCACCCTCTTCCATTTCTTGGGAGCACAGGCTTGGGGGTGCCACCACACTGTGTAGCAATAGTGTGAAATAAATAAGTGGGCCTGGTCTTAGGTCACTGCTTCTGTTTTCACTTGTGACCATCCATCTGCTGTCTGAGCATTTGCAGCCTAGCAGTTCAGGATAGAAACAGTGAAGTCTTGAATGTGCTACCTGTTACGTTGTGAGGCAAACACGTTTACTTTCTCTTAGGTGATTAAAAATAATTCCAAGAACTGAACTACTATGTATTGCAAATGATTAGAAGTGCATTCATTAGCCTGGATGCTGGGAAAGTTGATAGGCATCTCTCTAAATACCAACTAGAGTTTCTGGATACTTGGTGTCATAACATGCCATGAGACATGAGTGAGGCCAGCTGATATCTGGGTGAAGCGCTTTTTCTCCTCCTTCTGGTACACCCATTAGTCATATTTGCCAACAGAAAAGGTGAGGCCCTGGGGCGCCTGGGTGGCTCAGTCGGTTGAGCGTCCGGCTTGGGCTCGGGTCATGATCTCACACTCCGTGAGTTCAAGCCCCGCGTCAGGCTCTGTGCTGACAGCGCAGAGCCTGGAGCCTGCTTCAGATTCTGTGTCTCCCTCTCTCTCTGCCCCTCCCCTGCTCATGCTCTGCCTCTCTCTGTCTCAAAAATAAATAAAAACATTAAAAAAAAATTTTTTTTAAAAGAAAAGGCAAGGCCCTCTGTGTTCTGCTTTTTCACGAACACAGATATAAAAAGTAAAGCAAGGTGGGTAGTTTATGAGCAGCCTGAATGCAAGCAGCAAATTCTATTTGTTGTACTTGAAAACCAGAGTTCATCATTTTTATTTTCAAAGGACAGACCCTCAGTAACCATATTCTCTCATTGCCATCTTTTACTAATTTGCTATCAGCTGTACTTGTCCCTTCCACCAGAAGTTTCTTGCTGTGCCGCTAAGGACTAGAGAGAATGCAGCTCTTTTCAGAGTTCACTTGACATTCTTTTTGGTAGTTTGCTTTCTGTAAGGTTTTGAGAGTTGGGGGTTCTCGTTTCTGGTTCAAGACTGTAACTTTTTATAAGTAATCTTAGGATATTAAAAACTTTTAAGTTAGGCAACATTTAAGAAGACTTGGTGTGTTGGTGGTTTTTTTTTTTTTTTTTTTTCCCTTAAAATGTGGTCACCATTGTGTGCCCAGCTCCTTGAGCATACGGGAAATTGAAGGCTTGGGTGGAATCAGATTTTCACAGGATGTTAGTATGTTTTTGGAAAGTTAATTTTTCTGGAAGAATTTCCAGTGTTAAATTTTTTTCGTATCTCATCTGCTTGAGAACATGTGACTTTGAAGGATGCTCACTCTATCCTATAACAACAGCAATTAAAAAAAAAAGTATGATGTATCTACCAAATGTTTGTAATACAAAAATAATTTGGGTGTCTGCAGATATCAATAGAATAGAGAGAATGATTCAAATGTTAGTTGGCCTGTTTGTTTGTCGAGGTCAACCATGAAAATTCCCCATGTGTAATTCAGTCAAGTTCCCGAAGAACATCTCTTATTTTTTTTTCTTATTCACTGTTCAAGTACAAAATCTATAGAGTTGGCTTCTGGCTCCTTAGAAAATTTTTTTCCTCGTTACAGTTTTGGGCTTGAGGTTGAGGTTTCCTGCCGTGTGTGTGTGTGTGTGTGTGTGTGTGTGTGTGTGTGTATTGTGAGACATAATGATATAGGCCTCTCTATACAATGTATAACCAATGCCAGTTTCACGTCAATGTTGTATTAGTTGACCATATCAACTCTATCCCATGTTTGTTACTCCTTCATAAATAGTTCATGGAGTAGTTTTGTGGTAATTTTTGTTGCTATTTTTGGAGTTGTAGACTCTTAAATACATTTTTCTGATCATGATGCTTATCATTTGTAACCTATTTGTAAGGTTCTGTAAGTTACAAGTAAAATAAAAATTCATAGATTATTGTTGGTTGTGCTTTGGTACATTAACATTCAATATTTTCTGTCTATCATGAAAACTTTGATTTTGTTGTTCTTTCTATATAGTTGTGATCATGTTGGGAACATAATTCTGTCTTAATTTTTCTCCATATTATATGTGTCATTAAAATATTTATGTAAAAGTTTTTTTCTTGATTAAAACTTATAAACAACGATTTTTCCATATTTTATTCATTTCCTTAGGACAGATTCCTGGAATTGGACTTCTCTTGGTCAAAATCTATGAACACTTGAAGATTTTGAGTGTATATTGCCTAATTGCTTTTAATAAATCTCTTACAAATTTATAATCCTAAAGCATCTGAAAGTACTGAATGATGTTTTCATCAGCTTTAATAATTTGTAGCAAAAGTGACTTTCCATATCTTTGATTACCTCACTAAGGAAGAGGATTTTCATGTGTTTTCTACATTTGCATTATTTCTTCAGTCTGCTCATATTCTTTGCAGTGATGTTTTCATAAACTTAGGGCAAAAAGGTTGTGGCCAATCAACTTTTTTGAGTGACATCATTTCATTTCAATAAGCCTGTTTTTCCTTTTTTAATAGGTGAAGGGAATAAACAGGATTTTTTTTATAGTAGTAGACTGTTACGTAAACGGGTTTTGTCACACACTCTCAATCTGGTTTTAGATGATACATCAGAATGACTACTTTGTGTTTCTTTTGTCTTGACTGTGTATTTTCATTATAAGTATAATTATGTATGTTTGTAAAACGTAAAGAGTAGCACGCCCTTTGTGTTTTTCTTGTCTGCTTTTTGACTCTTGCCTCCGCCCCCAACTCTCCTCTAGGATAGATCATCTCCTCCCTTGGGTCCATCTGTCTGGTCATCTGTCTAAGGAGTTAGCATTCTCTCACCCTCTTGGAATCATCCATGGCTAAAGAAAAGCTGATGAGCATTTCTGCATGAAAGGCAGACTTAGCGCCTTAACAATCTCTATGTGTAGCCTGCAACAAGAAGCCATTGGCTAAGGTGTGATTTCAAAGGCCACATCCAGAAGTCTGTTCTGACCTCGAGCTCTGGCATTAATGCTTCTTTCAGGGATACCCCTCCCCCCTGTCTCTTTTAACCAGAGTTTTCCTCCAGTGGTATGTGGACTGGTTTGAATCCTTTTAAGAGCTTTCAGAGTCCAGTGTTTTCCTCCTTCCCCCTTTAAATCTCACTTTCCTTCCAGACACTGCCTCCACACCTGTGGTGGTCATGGATTAAGTACATTACCAGCAACCAAGCCAAGTTTAGTGTTTTCCATTGCTCTCCCTTCTCTCCTGTTCAGACAAGCCGGGGATCCCTTGTGGTTACAAAACTAGGAGTAGCTCTTCACATTGCACTGCCCTCCAAACTGGTATGGTTCTTCTTAACACTATAAATTAAATTAGCACATGTGGCCCTAAAACAGCCGAGGCATGGAAGGCATGATCATCTTTCTGGGAAAATGATCAGGGCCACATTCAAAGAACCCAGTGTCTCCCAGGCAGCTCCGAAAGACATGTATGTCGGTGTGTCATGACCTTTCTGGGCACGAATGGGACTTTAAAGATTGACTTTTCAGTAGTGTACCCAGTGTACATGCAGTATATTACAGCTTAAAAGTTGTGAAGGTTGTGGCACTGGATTTTGTTCTGATGTGTGCACTTGTCAATTATATAAACCAGAAATGCAGAAACCATATCAAAGCAAGGCAGCCTTAACAAAGGAGAGAAATTGAGTGTCTCAAAGGAACTACTACATAGGAAGGTATACATTCTTGCACCAGTCCCTTACACCCAGACTCAGACGTTCAACGATGTCACTGCAGCTGAGTCGGGACTGATGGAATATAAAATTATGAGTATAACGTAAAGTGACTATTTAATTTCTTGAGCCTTCTATTACTGCTCTTCATTCCTGGTAAGTTTGTGACTCCTGCCTTACACAGTTCCTACACCAAGTAGACCCTGTGCAGTGTGTCAGATGAGTTTACTGAATACATGTTACTCATGTTGATACTTTACACTGTTGGCTTGTGCTGCTAACTGGCCAGGACTACCATCCCAGCATCCAGCATATCTAAATCCCATCTTCTGTATGGTGGCTGCACTTATGCTCCGGCCATTCTTTTTATTTATTTTTTTAATGTTTATTTATTTTTGAGAGACACATACACACGGCAGAGAAACAGAGAGAGACAGACAGACAGACAGACAGACAGACAAAATCTGAAGCAGGCTCCAGGCTCTGAGCTGTCAGCACAGAGCCTGACACGGGGCTTGAACCCATGAACTGTGAGATCATGACCTGACCCGAAGTTGGACGCTTAACTGACTGAGCCTCCCAGGAGCCCCACTGCTCCAGCCATTCTTAAGTTCCTTATTCACATGATACTTAATTTGAGCATCTCCATTTTTGTGTCTGTACTTAACAAGAGTGTAAACTGGTAGAGAATAAAAACTATACTTTGTACTTCTCAGAACACAAGCATATTATCTTGCACATAGTAGAGGTTCACCAAATACCTCAGTGATGAATTTATTATTATTATTTTTTTTTAAGAAAGTGGTTTTGAATGGATAACTCTGAGAGAGAATCCAGGTGCTCCCTATAGTCAGTGAATTTGGCTGTAGTGGTGAAATTTTCTTGGCTTTAAATCATATACTAAGTGAAAATTGGTGATGCATACTTTGTGGAATTACTTTTAGTGGGAACTTTCAAAACTGACTATAATGAGACACATTATCCTATACAGCTTCTGCCTCCCCTCTTCCTGCTTATTTAACTTGATCCATCCTTTTAAGACTCAGCCCAGGGTTCACCTTTTTTTAAAAAAAGCCTTCCCCATCTTTCTAATCTCAATCTGCTCCTTCTTTGGGGTGCTAGAGAACAGCTGACCTTCCATCATTTATTTAGTGTTTGCAAATACTGCAGTGCATTATATTCCAATCATTTTATCTGGCTGCCTTCCATAACTAGATTGCAGCCTCCTTCGAGGTCTCAGGACCCTAGTTTAATCCTTTTGCATACAACCCAGTAATTAGCATGATGTTTGTCCCTGGATTTAGGAAAAGCAGTTAGAAACTTTGTTTACATTCTCTGTTACCTATAACTGTGTGAACTGAACGAATGACTCTACCTCTCTGAACCTAATAAGCTTTGTCATTACTAAAGTAATTATAGTCTATCACAAGATTATCATGAATATTAAATAAGATTACAGATGGGCAAATGTTTCAAAATTGTAAACCAGTACATCAAGGGAAAAAAAAACCATTGTTGTTGTCATTTGTTAAATTAAAACAAAACAAAACAAAAAAACGATTCTTATCCTACTGAAAGAATATAAGTTCCTTGAGGGATCATTCTATGTTCTCTGTATCCCCAAACTTAGAATCATTGCCTGGAACATAATGCTGGAAAGTAGATGTGTTTTGTTTTGGGGGGGATGACATATTGGTAGGCTGATGGAAAGATTTTGGAGCTTCTGTTTTTCATATTTTTCATAAATACTTTCTGACTTAAGAATTTGGACATGTTGTCTGTCTTCATTTCAAGGTTGGTATGTTGACTGTCTATTAGAAAAAATAGATTATAAACAGTGTCCTAGGTGTGCTTGGAATAAGTTTTGAAAATACAGAATAATTTTTATTAACACTATACATAACCACAAGCAATATAACAATGTAGTTGAATGGCTTGTGGTAGGAAATGAAGGAAAAGGTTTAAAAGAAGTTATAACTCTTTGTCAGTTATTTTCTACCCTAGTTACATATTACAATCACCTGAGTTGCCCAAATTTCAGCTACTTGGTCTTTACCCTGATTAAATGAGGATTTCTTTTCTGCATAGAGAGTCAGCCGATTGTTGGTATAGGTGCACAGAATGAAATGAGCAGGTTATTTGAAGATTTCCATGCGTTGTCGTTTGATGTCTTACTATTAAAATATCTGCTTTTCTGGCAGTATGGATATTGCAAAGGAATCAAAGAGGGGGAGTGGAACAACTATATGGTGTCCTGTGAGTCTAGAATTTCAGTGAATACTCGTTCATAGAAGGTCATTTTGTGCTCAGTGTGCAGACTTGCTCAAGCAGTGGTCGGTTGACGCTATTGATGAGGGTTAGGTTAGTGAGTAGAGCAATGTGGAAAATGCTAAGGAGTCAGAGGAGAAGATGGGGTGCAGTGTGCCTTGAAAGAGCAAAGAAAGGCTTCAGAGGATGAAATAGGAACTTCGCAGGTAGATAAGACATTGGGTAAGGAATTGTGGCTGTTGGCAAAACAAGCAATGTTGGTAGCATTTCTTCTAGACTTTACACATAGTAGTTGTTGCGTAAATATTAATTGTGAGTAATGATAATAATCTTTGTGATGAAAATTAATTGCCAACGCTTTAGTCCAAAAAAACCTCACAAGAGATAACTGTCATTGAGTAAGAGAGGGGACCAGACACTATGCACATTCTTTGCATATGACACATTTTCTTTGCGTATGACTTTTCCAAATCTGGAAGTTTGTTCTTTTAGCTAGTAAAAGTTATTTGTGCTGCTATAAGAGAACTTGGTATTTCAGCCTAAGTTTAAGAAGGTCAGGTTTCTCTTTTCTTATTTTATTCTTGACTCCATTTATTCTGTATTGTTCCTTGAGATCCTCACAGTCTTAGTAAGGGTACACAGTCAGGCTCTTATATTGTAAGACAGTGACATTAAAGTTGTTCAGTATTATTTATCATCTGATACTACTGGTAAATTAGTTTGTTTTTAAACTCTACATGATGTTGTTTGTTTGTTAGGTGGGGGCCATTAGGCCTCCAGTCTCTTTTCTCCTGTATCTACATGTAGTCATTATATACCTGGTACATATGAGGTTATTTTTCATTTCTAAGTCTGCGGTCCTCTATCTACCTACCCACCCACCCCTATTGAATGTCACTGTGCTGTTAGCTCCTCTCCTGGACAATACAGATTATTATCCGCTATTTATACCCTAGGTATGAGAGAGAGCTAAATAAAATGGACTGTAATATTTTTTCCCCTTTTTCTCAGAAAAGCATACATGTAGGAGGGTATATATATATTTTTTTCAGAAAACATAGAAAGTAATTTTTACAAAAAAAATGGAATATTTTCCTTACTGACAAACTTCCATTATATGTTTATTTATTTTTCATGAAAGAAACTCACATTTTCTATAATCAGGCTCCCTTTGAAGCTATACGGCTCTACTTTCTATCAATTTTGTTTTCCTTCAGAACATCATTTGGTTGGTAAGTTTCCTAGTGTCCTGTTTAGCTGTCAGATTTTGATAAGCTTTCTGGGGAGCTCACATACACTGTTCATGTCACCCCAATTCAGTGCTGTTTTCCTTATCTGCGGTCTACCAGAAGTAACTTGGGGTTAAGGTTTGGCACTTCCTCCTGGTGTTTTGGCTTTGGCACTGCAAACCTATCACAAAGCTGATATAACATGTATAGAAACAGCTAGAGACATTAGTAGAATCTTGTCAGCTACAAAGCAGGAAAGCCTCTAAAACACGAAAAGGAGAAAATTGTGCAGAGTGTATTTATGATAGCATGCTTGAGTCTATCAGTGAAACCACAACTGGTATCATGTATTAAAAAATGAACCAGATTTAGATTTTTTATCATCGTTTGCTTTCCAACACTAGCCGTAAAATTAATTAATAGCTCATGCAGTTTGCATGTGTTGAACTCTCTTAGCTCATGTGCTTACATGGAAACACTCACCCACATACACAGAAGGAAAGAGGACTCCAGTAATGTTCCTTACATAAGAGAGATGGTATCAGACCTCTTAGAGTTTATGTATCCTCAAACTCTATTTATGGGGAAAGTCAAGATCTTGAAGTATTTGCTGCTCCCAGGTTTAATTGGCTTTATCTGCTGTTATCATAACAACCTTATCTCTGCAGACAGTTGCATGGATAATATTTGGAGATCAGAATTCAAGCCCAGACACACAGTGTCATCTAGCAATTAAATGTTATTTGATAGTTCTCTGTGTGGCTCAGGTGTTGGGGAGCTCCTGCCTCTGGTTGACAGTCTTTATAGCATCATAAAATGGTTCTCAGGGGAAATCCGGATATGGAAAGCTTTCCGAATAGAAATGGCTAGAAAAGCCATGGTGAAGTGTGGTTCAGGCTCTTGTGGTGGTTCCAGTCATTGACTGTTGCCTAATGACTCTGCAGTTCAGGTTTAAGAGATGTTTAATTATTTCTGTTATTGCATTTTGGTGAAAGGATAAAGAAGCTGTCTAGCTCCTTGACACGGATGCTGATGTGTATTTTGGGGGAGTCCATTAAGTGGATCAACTTTGCTCTCCACATGCCCAATTTAATCCCTTGTATGAGAACTACATAAAACATACTCTATATGGGAGAATTCTTGATGGATGTTTAACTGCATAGATCTAATTAGATGCAGAGCAAGACTTTCCCCAAATGATTAACTGGCAAGATTAGGTAGACCTTCCTTTGTTTTGTTGGGATTTGGGCTTTCCTCCTGTAATATTCCTTTTTATCTCTTAAAATGAGATTCTGAAAGAAGGAATGGAGGCAAAGCAAGCACTTGACACAGCTAAGGTTTGAAGAGCATTATAGTTATTCTTTTGGGCTTTCCCAGGAGTGGATTACCTGTTTAACTTCCTGTGGCCTGTATGGGGGAGATAGGGAGAAGCCCGAGTCGGGCTTCTCTGTAGGTGAAGCACTAAAGTGTTTTGCTCATTATATGTTTTAATTGCTCAGTGGTGCCTGGAATGTAGATTAACTCTCTAACACCTGAAAAAAGAGTCCCCCTTCATAGGGAGAGCAGTGAAGATGAGAGACAATAGGATGACAAATGAGATGGCTAAGTGGAGCCCTGATCAATAGAGAGTGCTGTCCATTTGGGTAATGGACATCCCTGTCATCTCAGCTGTTAAAGAATTCAGCAGAGATGAGTCCCCAAAGGTCTGCAAAGTATAAGGCATCCAATACAGGAAACATTACCACCTCCCTTCCCCAACCCCAATAAATAAAAAGGTGCATCTCAGGAGCTCACTCTTTAGCTGCAGTAAGCTGTCATGCATAGAATTTATTGTACTCTATTTTCAAAAATCTGTGCACAAAGCAGAAAGACAACCTGGAGACTGAGGGGTGGGGGTGGGGATGGTCTTTGTTTCCTCAGACCTTAACAGTGGTGTGAACACCTTAGGTAATCTTGTGTGTGGCAAGGAGAAAAGTCCTCTGCTTTAAAATTATGAGGTTGTTCAAATTGCTCTTTTAAAATGTTCTCCCCTCCACCTGGCAATTTAAAGCCAGCATATTTGGCAACCAGGAAGCTTGACGAATTGCTTTTGTCAGACAGCCATATGGCAGATGGGGTGGAGGTCACTGTGGTGCCCAGCCTTCCTCACTCAGATTAGTGCCATTCGTCCACACGTCCAATTCTGACAGAGGAGCGTTCATGGTTTTTCCTTTCTAAATAACTTCAATATGGTCAATCTCTACTTCTTAGAAGCTCCATGCTTCTTCTATCCCATGTTACATCGTGGAAGCCGGATGGAGGCTATTTCTTCATCTGTCTTGCCACTACTCATTTAACCCAGCTAGTTCCCAAAGGGATTGCTGTAACCATGGCGGCCAGACTTCCTGCTGGAATGTGCATGTGAGGATTTCCGGGCGGTTGTGAAGAGGAGTGCCGTTTCACTGGGCAGTCAGGTGTGGGTCATTAATTTTCAGTGCTGTTGTTTAACTATTAATGAGGTCATGGCCCCAGGGCAAGACTGACTTTACCTATCAGATGTCTCCCATCTCCCAGCAGGCCATTCACCTTTAGTCAGAGCTCTCCACTAATAATTGTCCCGGGCAGCGTTCACACGCCATTGCCTCATCTCTTAACCTCAGCTTCTTCTAGATAAGAAATAATTCCTCCTGCCCATCTCCCCAGTCATCCATCTTCAGTAGGGCCCATAAAACAAAGCCGTTCCCATTTTCCATTAACCTCTATGTCCTGAAACTTAGAGGCGTATATACTTTCTCTTCTTCCTCAGCAAGAGGCATCTATTAGCCATCATTTTCAGGAGGCCTTAAATTATGCAGAAAAGGCAGGCCTCACCCTCGTTGACCTAGCCACCTACCTTACCTTTTATTTCTCTCCTATTTACCATTAGAGTTGATAATTTGTAGAACTCAGTAAAGTAATTCACAACTGTCAGCATCTTTATTATATTGCAGCCAGCAGCAGAAATAGTAACCTGAAGGGATATCTACTAAATCAAGATTTCTGTAGCATAAGCAGTGTAAATGAATTCCTGCACATTACATTATTATTTTTATAATGTCTTTATTAAAAAGGAAAGGAGAGGATGCCTATTTAGAACAAGTACAGTGCCTCCAAAGACTAATAGAAGCTTAGGGTTGGGGGGGAAGGAAAAAAAAAGGCACATTAAATGTCCTGAGCTCCAGCTCCTGCCCATTTGGAATTGCTTCCATGTCCTCAGCAGGTCAGCAGTTGGCCTCTACTTGGCCGTGATCTCACCAGCAGCCAAGGGGGTAATTCCTCCTGCTGCTTCCTCCTCCTCTTGTTCTCTAAAGCACCAATGAAAGCGATCTATTCTATACACAGCCCTTCAGGTATTAGAGAGTAGGCATCGTGTTTCCTCACATAGTCTCCTTCCAACCTAAACATTTCCATTTTTTTCAGCCATTCCTCATCGATCATGCTACCTGCAGACCCACCATCCTGTCTGCCCCTTTCATTTGTCAGCAGAGGTTTACAAAGGGGTGTCACAAGCCCTGCAGCAGTATGTGATCTGGCTGTGTAAAGGTGAAGGTGTCAGTCGCGTCTCTTGACTCAGACTCTAGGATTTAGGGCACAGCCCTGTCTCTCTGGTTCATGGTGAGCTTGCAGTTAACCAAAATCCCGCAGGCTAATTCATATGAACTTGACTTAAGGTAGAGACTCCCCTCCCTTTTAGCTCTTAGGTAGTTGACTTTTGTGAATCTGAATGAAGGATTATTATTTTTTTTTAAAGGTCTTTATCAAAGAGCATCTTGTCTAATTACAAATTTGTTCTCTTTTATAGCTTTGATTTATAGGCAGATTTAATTTAAAAAATCTCTTTAGAAAGTGATGCAGCTGTACTAGTAAAATATACAAATAAGGCAAAAGGAAAGTCTTTACCTGAGAGGCCATGCACAGCTCCTGGTAAAGCACCACCAGGGCCAGCTGCTTTTTATCAGTGCATCCTGTGTGCCAGTCCTAGTGTGGAACAGTATCACACATTATTTCTCATCCTTAAAACAAAAGTACAAGGCGGATATTGTTGTTTCCCCCTTTACAGGTGTGGGAACCAGCCTGAGAGATTAAGTGACTTAAATGAGATTATGACTCTAGAAAGGGGCATGAACAGGATTTGAGCCCAGATCTCCCTGTCTCTCTTGTCATTCTGCCTTGGTGTCAGTGTTAAAATGTGTGCATTAATTTGCTTTTTAAGATAAGCTCCCATATTCCTCACTATTTGACGTAGGCCCTTCAAAACCACAGCAGGTCAATGGAAAGGAGACCAAGAACAAAAGATTCCTGTACTAGAAATAATTTTACGCCATATATTTTCTATGGTAGTTATTCAGACGTTTTACAAAGGCTTTGGTTCTCTTACCTTCCCACATATGGTTGAATTGCACCCCCTAAACCACTTGAAATTTGGTGTGCCTATGTTCCATTCAGTTCTGTTATAAAAAAAACTACTGCCCACCGATAGGTCATGATCCACAGTTTGAAAAGACTGAAACATACCTCATCCATCCATCTATAACAATTTATTGTATATGATAATGTAATCCCTTTAAACCTAAATATATATAACAAAAATACTAAATTTCCTTGGCAATATTTTTGACCATGGCAACATTGCTGAGAGAAATGCTAAACACTCAATTTTCAAATGGTTTTTATTGTTGTATTTAGGAAGAATATTCCAGCTGTGAGAAGATGGAGAGAGAAAATTAATGAACTATTAATGCAACCAGGGATAGAAGTGCATGGAAGTTAACTAGAGGCTTTCTTAGTTTTGAGACCATCACTTTAGATTTGTATTACAGGGGTGCCTGGGTGCCTCAGTTGGTTAAGCATCCGACTTCGGCTCAGGTCATGGTCTCACAGCTCGTGGGTTTGAGCCCCACATTGGGCTCTGTGCTGACAGCTCAGAGCCTGAAGCCTGCTTTGGATTCTGTGTTTCCCTCTCTCTCTCTGCCCCTCACCCACTCATGTTCTGTTTCTGTGTCTCTCAAAAATAAATAAACATTAAAAAAAATTAGACTTGTATTACATCCCTAATACTGCCATAGTTGGAGTGCTCAAGCAAGTTTCATGTTTCCATTTTTATTAAATTCTGAGTTTTGCCTTTTTTTTTTTTTTAAGATGGACTTTGAAGAGCACTTAGGAGATCCTCTGAGTAAATTAAATTGATGTTGATTGCGATAGCAATAAAACAAAAACAAAAACAAACAAGCCTCCCAAATTGTTTCCTAATCATGTGTAAGCTGTGTGTCTCTAGCTCAGTAAAGCCATTGTTATTCTTCTCTTAATAACTAACATCCCACAGAATAAGTCTTAAAGGACCAGAGGTCCTCTTGCTGGCTTAGTTTCAACATTGAGGTCTGTAAGTGAGGAAAGATGTTTTCCTGTGTCATCCCAGTCAGTTGCCACATCAGCCCTGTGGGGTGAGCAGGGTGGGTACTTCCCATCTTATAGATGACTAAGCTGACAATTCCCTCTGGCCTTTCTGTAAATCACCAGCTCTGTGTCAATTTAGAGATGAGACTCTGTGTTAACAAGAGGGACAACACGGCTTCCTCTGGTCCATCCACCAGGCTTTGTTTCCTGAAAGTCACTTTATTTCCTGGTTCCTGAAATAACATCTGCGGAGACTGATGTGAACAACATTTACTTATGGCGTGGAAACTGTAGAATCTTTCATGTTCTGTGGTGGAGGAGAAGACTGGGAATCCTACTTGGCTGCCTGATGGGGCCATTGTCAGTCCTTACCTGACCTTTCTTACTTCCTGCACAGTGCTCCATCTTAATTTTCACATCTGGTAAATGAGGTGATTATGAAAACTCCCCAGCCGCCACAAATGGTGGTTGTCCCTCTGAAATAAGATCATGTACTTGAGAATACCCCAAAAAGTAAATTAATTTTATCAATATAGTGGTATTGAAATTATTATTTTCCCTCCTTCCATTCTCCTACCACACACACACATCTAGAAGAATCTTAGTCTTTTTAGAAGAAAATAAAGTTTATCTCAGTAACCATAAGAACATGAAATGTTTGGTTTTTCTAGTTCTTAAACAAAAATGTAAGGCTGTACTTTTAGGCCAGAAACTTGGAGGGGCAGGGGGGAAGGGCACAAATAATTTTTCCCCACACAAAAGCATCTTCTCCTGGTTTACACAGAAGAAGATAAAATGGAAAGTGGGTATTTCCTAGTTGGTTTAGTTGTTTATTCTATATCCACAATGTAACTACATGTGGTACCTATATTCATTATATTGAAAGAATAGCATAAGTAGTCTCTTCCTTACTACTTTAAACTACTTGTTATAAGTTGTAGACTTTTCTAAAGGCTTGACATGTTTTCTTGTCACTCTAAGCTATTATACTACTATAATTGAAGAAACTAGAATTGTACTTACAGTATATCCTCATACTCCTCTTTCTACCTGAACACCTTATGATTTAGGAGTTTGCAAGCATCCCTGATCATTTTGGGATCACTTGCTACTCCACTGATTTAGTTGTTAGGATAAAATAATGTACTTTCACATTCGGAAGTAAATCCTGTTCTATTATTCTCTATGTACTTTTCACTTGGGGAACTATTTAATCAGAGAATCTATTTATAACCCATGACTGACGATAAAAGCACACATAAAGATGATTTCTAGAAAGGCAGAACTCCTGGAGCTTCCGCCTTCTGGAATACTGCAGAGCAACCCATGACAGAGGGTGTCCATGTTGAGATGCAGCCAAGTCTGGGCTGTTGGCTTTGTCCTGTCAGAGTGAGCAAAAATCCCGTGTAAAGCGCAGCACTAGTTCAGGAAGACTGTTTCTATGGGAAGCTTATGTTGGAATGAATTGATGCAGAGAAAATGCAACTGCGGCTGTAGGCTCACGGAGCTACAACCAAAATCAGGCTGCTTCTTCTGAGCCTTTGCATCTTTTAGGTGAAACCTACTGTTACTGCAAAACAAACAAACAACAACAACAGAAAAACACCACTGTCCTCATCTTAAAATCAGTCTAGATTCTAGAATCATTCTGCATGATACAAGTTCTTTATCCTTTTACCTTCCTAGATAAACTGAATAATAACTTTCAGTTGTTTTCTGTGATCCTGTATTGATGGTTAGAAGCAAATTAGTATCAGGTCTTTTGATCGACTCTTTTGGGCAGTTTCTGGTCTTTTTGAATGTCCATTATAAAGAGCTTCTGCAGGGCAATATAAATTTGATTGCTAATGAAACAAAAGCATTAAGAGAAAATTCAGTATTTTAGGTTTTAGGAAATACTGAGCATTTTAGGAAAATCTGAGCATTTCGTATTGCTTCACATATAAGTGAAGTGGGCATTGCCTAAAAACAAAACCTTGAAATATTCACATTAACATGTAAATAGGGGAAAAGGAGATAAAGTGACATATATTGAATATGCCACATACACCATATTCATATCCATGGTGTATCTGCTATCCACATATCTAATGTGTGCCAAGAACTGTGCTTTCTCGCATACATTTCCTCCTTAATCTTATAATCTCATAACCCTCGCAAATTGTAATATAACTATCTCCGTTTTTACGTAAGAAATGGAGGCTGAGAGAGGTTAACTAACTTTTCCGTCTGAGGTCCCATAGGCAATGCTGGATAGGAAAGAAAATGCCTTCAGAGCATCTCCCACATCAAAGCTCATGTTCTTTTCCCTTACACAGTGCTATTACTCTAAGGTTTTTCAATATAATTCAGAAGTGCAATTTGTGTAGGACACACATGTACATGCCTAATCTACATTAACAGCATTAATATAATTAAAACCTGTGAGCTTATACACTACTATTTCTTATGAATTTATTGACTACAATTGAAATTTCTAGCATGACCTCCTAGGAGTGTGAAGGAACTATTCCAGAAGCTAGTAAAGATGTCACATGGCATCAGTACAGGCAAAGATAGATGGATACGGGTAACATGAAGTCTGGTCTACATTTCTGGATTTTCTGCTGGTTCACTGCAGGCCTGAGAGGTTGCCAAGTGAAGTTACCCCTCCTTGGTTTGAATTATGGGGTCCAATTGTACCTCATTTACAAAGTCCCCAGTTTGGCTTTTAGTGAAGCAACATAATTTCAAAGTTCTTCTCTCCCTTCCTGATATCATCGATATCATTAGAGCTGCAATTAGTTAAGGTCACATTAACGAAGTGAATAGTGGATGGTGTGTAAATTACATAAACTACCCTTTGTTTTCCACCTACCTTAGGCTGTTCTTGCATTTTTAACATGCTCAGACACTTGTCTATTTTGAGACCGTTTGTGCTCGACTGTGACTCACTCAGCCTGTGCTCTGGGCCTTCTTCTGACCTGGCAAACAAGTGTTTTGCCATTATTAATATCCCTTCCCACCTACTGAGTAATTATTCCTACTGGGACAGCTGGTGCCAAGAATGGCCTTGAGGTAATATCCAGTGAATTTCGTGCTCACAGAGCTGGTCTGCCGGGAACACAGGTGAGGAGCTTCCAGTTAAAGAGTCCCTCATGGTGATTGTAAGTTACAGAGTGCAATGGCTCACTGACTTCATCGACAGTAAGGTTTGGCATGGGCAGAAAGAGGTTAAGCGGTATTATTTTGGTTGATTAACTAGATGAATTACAAAACAGAAGAACCCACACCTGATTGATTTTCAAGATTGAAACCACTGGCATTAAAAAAGAAGCTTTTATTTAATCACTACTGTTTTGTGCCACCTTAAAGATACTCAGAAACCAGTCAGTTACCATAAGTTGCCACACGATTTAATTATTTCTTGTTAGAAGAGTGAAAGGAATTGGAAGAAAGGAGATACTATCTGCTCTTGTTAATTGCAAGTGGTAATCCACAGTCTGCTTCTGCTACCTGCCATTCTTCCCTACCAACCAAATGGGAAAGCAGCCATGCATTGCTCATCTGCATAAGGAGAAGGAAACTTGCTTTGTTACTACAAAGGGATTTATTTCAATAAAGAAATGGAGTGAAGGGATGACAGATAAGTGCACTTAAAATTTCTGAGCATTACAGCAAGCTTGTAGAATTTGGGTACTAAATATGATCTCCGTATTCTCTGTGAATGATTGAGCCTCATGGTCAAACTGATGTTGTGCCTGGAACCATAATCCTCTCTTTATGCCACCTCATTGCTTCTTAGCAGGCAGGAGGCACAAACTCATTGCTGATTCTATCACTGTCCACCTGCTGGCCCCCTTGTGAACCGGAGTTTTTGAGTGATGTAGCCTTTTGGATATTTGCAAAAAGGGCCAGGCACATTTGTGAGCTGTGTGCCGGCTGCAAAGCAGTGGGACAGCAAAAGTCTTCAACACATCTTAGATGGTTTTGCACTTAAACAAATGGAAGACACACAAACTGAAAATCTGAGACTGTTTCTAAAAAAATAAGGGCAAGACACATTTTCACTTTCCAACTGATTGATAATCATGGCCATTTCCTAACTCGAGATAATAGTAAGTTAGCTGCCCTTCCAGGGGGCCTGGGGTATGTAAACCATTTCTAAAGCAAAGATAAGAACAAACCAAAAAAAAAAAAAAAAAAAAGGCGGGGGTGGGAGGACACAATATTTGAGGCTGTGTAAAGATTTCCCATTGTTTATTATATTAAACAAATATATATTATTTATTATTATAAAAAGAAACAACACTGATGGAGCTTAATAACATTTACTTGATAAGCCATTTTGTCTCTTTTCTTGGTCTCTTGGAATCTGTATCAGTGGAAATGAAATGCTCTTTAAATTCAATGAGCCCTGTTGAGGTGTTGGGAATACTCTTCTGTTAAAAAGGCAAGATCCCTGCCCTCCTGGAGCTTCATTTGGGGGCAAGGGATACATATAAACAATCCTCAAATGAATGAATGTACAAGAGAATTGGAGATAGTGGTGATTTGAATACAAAAATAAAACCCAAGGATGTGAGAGCAGAAAACTGAGAAAGAGCCAAAGGACGCAGGTTTGAGTGGCTTTGTGGGGCAGAGTCCTCAATGACCTGGGGATGTTTTAAAGGAGTCTTTATATCCTCTTGTACCACATAATATGATGGTGGGCCATAAAGTATGTGCGTATGTGTTTTGGAGATATACATACCATTATTATTATTATTTTTTTAAGTTTTTTCTATTTTGAGAGAGAGTGTGGGGAAGGGGCAGAGAGAGAGAATGAGAAAATCCCAAGCAGGCTCTGCACTGTCAGAAGCCCAATGTGGGGCTCGAACTCACAAACTCTGAGATCGTGCCCTGAGCCGAAGTCAGCCGCTTAACTGACTGAGCCACCCAGGTGCCCTGCCCCCAATTATTTTTAAACAAATAAGCATGCTGTTGGGATTAACAAAATACAATCTCATATAAAAATGTTACCTCCATAAAAAAACAAAACAAACAAATAAAAACCAAGTTACCTCCTTTAGAGTAGTTTTTGTCATTTTGCATTCGTTGGTGTTGAAATAAAAGAAACACAACTGCTTTCATCTAGGGGTGGCCATTCTTGAAAAGATCGGGCACCAGTGCTGTATTTGGTAGTTTTTGGTAGATGCATTTCTGCTGCACGTGGATGACTGGCCCACCCTTCTAGCAGAACAAGAGAGCATAGACTAATATTATGTCTAATGATAAAATGGCATGCATTCATATTCCCCTTAGATTCAGATCCTATTACACTTATCTGATAATTAATATTTATGGGCTAAATTTAAGAGAGTGGGAGCTTAGAAAATAAATAAGGGTGTTTTATTCAATATGATTCATTTAAATATTGTGTATAACTGTATGACCAGGATATGAATAACTACTAAGTACCCTGAGCTATCACTGTAAAGACAATTTTTAAAAGAAACAGCAGAAACATTTTGATCTGTATTCATTAGTATCAATTCACTGTGCTTTGGGCACACCTGAATGGTACTTAGCAGGCAGAAACATGATCTCACACATTCCTGAAAACTTGCTAATTATGGTTTGAAGGCCAGCTTTTCTAGTACTGTACCTGTTTCTAAGAGGAAAATCTTAAGATGACAGAATTACTCAGTCCAATCTGACAAATAGTTTACTGAGTCTTTTAAAAAACTCACCTGGAGTCTTCATCTGCCTACCAAGTAAAAGACAGAGTTGACTTAGACCCACCTGAGCATGGGTACCAATAGCTACTCACCATTTTGTACTTACCCTCTTGAGAATACTGTCATCATGAGTGTACAAACCGAGACTGTAAAACTTACCACATGCGTAGGCTTTTTTGTACATGTTCAGTTCTAAGTATTTTCATTTCATACCTGGGACAGTTTAGTATTTTGAGTTTTGAAGTAACTGGCTCCGTGGATTCTTTATTAAGAAGGCTTTATTGTATTAAGAACAAAGGCCTTGCCCTTTTCTCCCTGGCGTTGATTTGTTGCATTTATAAAGCTTTCAGTGACAAGCCAGATGTGGTATGCAAACAGACCCCACCAGCAAGTATGGCAGGAGCGAACCTGGAGTACAGTACATGAGAACAGCTTTTGTTATAGCAGAGTGACACGGTGATTTATGAAGTGTCAAACCCTCCTGCCTTTGAAGAATTCCGGCCTTCACATCTGTCTTTCATGTTTATTTCAGTTGTCCTGGTGACACACTGTCCCGCAAGCCCTGGAATGGCTGTGTGGACCTTGTGGCAAATGACTGGAGGGTCGTTTCCCCCTTTTTAAGAAGGGAGACAAAGCAATGAATGAGAAACCGTGAGAGAATGGGAAAATGAGTCCCTGTGCTCTGTCACTGTGGCTGCACTTGAGCACGCCTCATGGGGCCAGCACGGTGCTTAGAGTTCAAAGGGGAAAAGAAGCTTTCCTTCACAGGTGTTTCAGTTATGGGGGTCTCAGAATGAAAATGTTTTAACAACCCTTTCTTAAAATTATTTTTTAGGGGAAAATATTCAAATACATTCACGTAAGCCAAGTTGAAATTTTTTTTAACTCAAATTATCTTTGGAATACTTGCTTTTTAGCTTATCTGTGGTGTTCCATTAGATGTGTAATTTTGTATTTTTTTCGGCAGTACGTGTTTTTTAAGGGGAACGTATCACTCAGTACCCCAAAGAAAGAACACTCAATTGGGGGATTTTGGAAAAGAAAACACTCTTTTTAAAAGATCTCTGTGTATTTTTCCCCTTAGAACTTTGACACCCTACATGTCTGTTTATTGTTTTAATATCATATAGAAACTCTGAACAGGGCTTTCTACAGGATGAAGTAGATTAAGTGAAAAGTTTTCCAAGGATTAAGTTAGGAAAAACCTGGTGTAACCTTGTCAAGACAAGATTATTTTTATCCTTTGCCTCAAGGAATGGCTTGAGTTTTCAGGTGAAAGAGTCACAAAAAGGAAAATTTCCAATTTTGTAAAAAATCTACATTTCAGCATATATATTCCTGTAGTTTTAATTGATATGCTATGAAGCAGAATCAGCAAATGGACCGTGATTCTACTTACCAGGCTTTGACTGGTAAAATGAGGGTTTTTTGATGGTTAAAAATTTGTGTGGGCAGCAGCCGATAGGTGGTCTCATTAACAAGTGGAAGTCTAGCACAGTGACAAGAAAATACAAGTTTCTGATGGCAGCTGTCTCTGTGTACCTCAAAGAGTGACATCTTCCTTGGCTGAAGCCACATTCATTAAACTAATTTAATAACCTATCATGGAAATAGTTTTATTCTCTGTAAGCACATAACCCGAACATCGTTATATCAAATGAAGCTGGCTGGATGTTCTTGTTAAATTTGGGATCTTCAAATGTAAGGACCTTGGGAATAATTCACATGATTCCTCTCAATGACTGGAAATGTAGAAAATACTTTTCATTGAGTTTCTAGGAATTCAAGTAAGACAAGGAGATAAAGTTGGCTTTGTGATTTAAGGCTGTGGTTTTTTGCCTTTCGGACATGCCTAATGAAATTAACATTGCCACACGTTACAGAAACCAGTGTTGCTTTTCTCAAAATGTCTGGAGCTTCAGCAGCTCATAAGGACGCTTTTGGGAGTTGGGGGTTACTGAAGTGTACCTAATGGAAATGGCTACAGGGTGCCTTGCCTTTGGCAAAGGAAGATCCTTGCCCTGGGAATTTTTAGTTTTCTTTTTTTGGCATGGTGTACCTCAGCTTCCCAATGGGTACTAATTAACTGGGAATGTCATTTGCAATCCTTGAACATCCTTCCGCCCACCAGCCCCCCAGGCTTTGCCTCTTACATTGTTCTCCTTAGTAGCTGCCCTTCTATTAACCATGGTCGGGACTCCAGAGCTCTCCTCTCAAGAGATGCGTGTGCATTATCAACCCTCCTCCCAACACCAAAATCCTGTCAATCACACTGACCTCCAGGGGCCTCCAGCAAGCCTGGTAAACAAGGGACCCATGTCTGCAATGGCTTTTTATTCACTTTTTTTTTTTTTTTTTTTTGGAGTGGGGCTTTCTAATTACTTGGTTGTGTATGCAAACACTGAAGGGGTATTAGGCGCATCAAGTGGGGCTCTGCTTTTATTAGGAAACGCTTTTATTTTCTAAATAGAATATGTCAAACATATTCTTTCCTTTTTAGACAGTTAACCTTTCATCTCTCCTGTAGCAGAAATTCCAGTCTCTGGGGCTTGCTAATTTTGTATTTGAAATATTCTAAAGCAGAAGGAAAATGCTGTTTACAGTGCCTTCATTAAAAAGCTTTTAATCATGTTTTGTTGCTGCATATATAGTTTGGATCCCTGCTGGGTACACTTCATTGCATGAGAAAAATACAGTATTTTTAAAAGACCCACCAATAAACCCAACCCAATTGTACTTTGACCCTGACAATTGAGTAGACAAAGTGCTTCTATAGTGTTCACACTTACTAGATTATAATGAAAATGTGAGTTCAGTAGATCCTCAGGAATGTGTTTCTGAGTGGCTTCCAACCTTCCGATTTTTGAAAAAATCTTTTTATATCGCCCGCTTCATTTTTTTCTCACACATTATCACATACATTAATAGTACCGCTTATAACATGACTTGTCGTAGAAGATGATTCAGACATCAAGCAGTTTGATTCATGTGCAATGGTTCCCAACTTTTCTCATATCTTTGCATACACAGAAAAGTATAATATTTATAGTACACACTGGAAGAGGCTAAAGGCAATAATGATCACAAACACTCCAGAAGTGTCTGACAGCTTAAGTGTTTTTCAAATACTGTATTTAGTATTTACAACAATTCCGTGAGATAGGTGCTATTATTATTTGTGTTACAGTTGAGGAAACCAAAGCATGGCAAGTGCCTTAAAGTGACTTGCCCTGAAGTCACAGAACCAACCAGTAAGTGATCTCCCCCAGCTGAGCTCAGGCAGTCTGGCCCAGAGGTCTGCCTGTACCTGTGCTGTGCACGACACCGCTCAAACCCTCTTACGGCTCATCATGAACACACGGGAGTGGGGAAGAGAATAGAAGCCATAGTTTGCACGATGGACACATCATTTCTTCACATCTCTCCCTCTACACCATAAATTGGAAGTTTTTATATATCCTGGAGTGTGTTGCCCCTCATTCTTGTTTTAAATCAGCCTTGTTGAGACGTAATTTACGTACCATAAAATTCAAGGGCTTTAAATGTGTAATTCAATACATTTTGGTATGTTTACAGAGTCGTACAATCTAATCGCCACAGTCTAATTTCATAACGTTTCCATCATCCTAATAAGAGACTTTGTGCCTATTCACAGTCATTCCCCCTTCCATCCCCAGCCCCAGGCAACCTCTAATCTACTTTCTCTCACTAAATACTTGCCTTTTTTGCACATGTCATATTAATGGAACCATACAACACATGTTCTTTTTTGTCTGACTTCTTTCATCATGTTTTTGAGGTTCTAGATAATGAACTTTTATGTATGTAAAATGTTTCATTATTTTCAGACCTCTTTGGAATGTCTTCGAAAGCTGCCCCCATGGGAGTGCAGAGGTCCTGGTTTTACTAAATGTTGTAGTTTATAGTTAACCATTGAGGGAGACATCACCACCACCATCGTGAGCCTTCCAGATCATTAAGGGTTTATATATGGGCTTCATGCTATTTATAGCCTCTTCACGGCTGCATATGTACTGGGTCATCTAGGCAGTTTGAGACGAACAAAAGCAGTTAACACTGTGAAGGTAATAGACTGAAGCCATCATTTCTTATATTAAAAGGTAAAATGCTTGTTTAACAGGTTAGCAGAACAACAGGTTTTGGGGAGCATTGGGTAGCTGTATCATTCCATTCCTAGAGGTTTTATCTTTCTTTTCTTTCTTTCTTTTCTTTCTTTTCTTTCTTTTCTTTCTTTCTTTTCTTTCTTTTCTTTCTTTTCTTTCTTTTCTTTCTTCTTTCTTTCTTTCTTTCTTTCTTTCCTGAGTTTTGAGAATTACAATTGCTCTCTTAATTCCTATATATTCCAGCTGCTTAACAGACAAGACTCAACAGTGTCTAGGACTGTAAGTCATTTGAATTGTAAGGATAAGTAACACAACATAAAGGATAATTCAACAAATGGATGATATAACAAGCTACATAATGAAATCAGCCTTGTTCATTTTAAAACTACTTTGCAATGATTTTCGGTCACCCTGTCTTGGGTTTTCCTGTATACAGTGTATCTCAAAGATGGATAAAGACCTCTGGGGTATGAGCACCAGTAGGACCACATTATGAGATTAGGACGTACCCAGAGTTCTATATTATAATTCGCTGATTATATTTGCAGAGTCCAGGCCTTGAGTAGATAAAATAGAGCACTTAGAAAGCCACTGCCCACATCTTGCTACCAGGTGAAAAGGAGAATCACATTTTAGGTTGCCTATTATTTGGGAAGATGCCCTTTTCAAGAAATAGTAAATTACCATTCAAAAATTACTTATTCTTGAACACCTCTTAGGAGCCAGGCATGGCCCTATCGGTAGGACCTTGAGCTAGTTGACATGTGCTGTGCAGCTCAAAGTGAGGGCCATAGCAGAGCCGTCTTAATTTCATGGTCAGGAAAGTTTTTTCTGATGAAGTGAAATCCGGTGAGCCAGAGTAGTCCAGGAATATGTAAGCCTTGCTGATTTCTGGGGAAAGGCACTTACTTGCAGGTGGAGGGAATGGTGAAATGAAGTGCTCTGTGGCTACTGCATGTTCCTGGCATGGCTGGGGTGAGGCAGCTGTAAGGGGAGGCTGGGGTAGGAGATTGCGGGCATAGGCAGGTAGGTCAGGCAGGTCCTCCCAGGACCACTGTGGAGACTCAGGCTTTCACTCTGAATGAGGCAGCGTCCAGGGAGGGATCAGAGCATTTCTCTCCCCTATGTGAAGAATAATGGGCTTGTTGTTTTGTTTTGTTTTGTTTGTGCTTGCCTATAAAAATGGTTGACACATTCCTGTTTTTTAGGGTTACCTCTGGCCACTGGACAGATGGTTCCCTTCTTATGGAAAAAATCTCCCCTTTTATGTCTCTCTTGAGGTTGTTAGAGAAGTTTGAATTAAACACAAACATTTCACAAATCCTCCTATTCCAGGTGGGCTGATGTGAACCCTGCCTACCACTAAAAGGAGGAAATCACTTCACATGAAACAGTAAACCTTTTCTTTCCCTTTGCATTCTTCTAGAGGCACCAAAGCACACAAATGCTTTGTTTCGGATTGTGTACGTGGGATTTTCCTTAGGATGGATCTCTGTTGAATTCCCAAGTGAATAGTCCAATCTGTATTTAGTCTCAATCCTGACCAAAAAGGAAACCTCCCCCTGATGGGGGCCTGATCTCAGTGCTGTTTTCTTTAGCCCTGAGAGATCAGGGTTGTTGATGACTTGGTGCCGGGAGAGAAAGGAAGGTTGCTTGGGGTTTTATGAAGTAGTAAGAAACAGCTAAACTTGGGGACAGGGATGTCATTGAGCATGACAGACACAGCAAAAACCAGGAATGTGTCCTCTTTTGTTGTTTTTGGTAAGGCAGTGTGAGGTTTGTTATTTCTGCCCCCACAGTCCTGGCTGTTTTTGTGTTCAGCACAGATGTTCAGGAAACGAATTCTAGTGCCAGCACCTGTGCGGCACTGACCCAGGCCTGCTTTGGAACATCTTCTACTCTTACTGTACTTCCAGGATCAGCTTACATGTGACACTTACTCCCTCTGTCCTCTGCTCATCCACCCATAGCTATCCACCCAGCCTTTCTGTCCCTCCATTTGAGTTTTTGGAATTAAAAGGAAAACAATACGGAGCACAGCATCCCGGTGACAGGTCTGTTTTTAATGGACAGGTACCACTTGCATCTCTGTTAAGAAGCATCTTACAAATCCACGAGCGCAGTTTTGCAGGCTTGCAAGAAGCTGGTGCCCCACAGCACCCGTCATGTAGAATAAATAAATGAACAGTTGATTTCAGTGGGGCGTCAGTGTCCTATTTTTAGAATACCATGTTTTCTTCCAGGGCTGTTCAGGTAGTTCTCATTTTAAAACTCTTAACATCTGCCCAGCATACGGCTTCTGACATCTGGCTTCCACTTGCTATACAGTAGGGACACTTGGACTAATTTCCCCATCTTTGCAATGGGACAGTGCTTGTTTCTGGAATGCACTAAAAGGGGGCAGGGGCAGGTAGCAAATGATAGGAAAGCATATTGGAAACAAAACCCACAGAACCAACATGCCCACCACATTTTATTATTCGTTGAGCTCCCAAGTAAGTGTTTCCTTGTAAATCTCAACAGACATTTTATTTTGATCGAGTTTAACACTCTCCTCTTGGCTCAGAAGGGTACTAAGCTGCCTCTCTGGAAAAAGCGTCCTCCCTTTTTCCCAGTCCAGGATTTGTGACTATATTTGTGCTTAAGCACAGCAGCTGGACCTGGCTCGTGGTTGAGGGATTTGTGCCTCAGAGGCAGGATCTTGAGTCAAGGGGAGAGAGCACATACCACCCTGGGTGGTTGAGGGTCCCCAGCCGGGGCCAGTCTCCTGTCCTCTCTTCAGGTCCTGGTTTGGCTCCCAGCTGCTGTGGATACAAATGCCCACTAGCGAAGGAGCAGAGCCCCTCCTAGGAGAAACAGCCCAAAGGAGAGACTTAATGAAAACTAGCTCACCTGACGACTTCTTCACCAAAAACATAGATTAACATTCACAGTTGATTTTCCCTTCAGCAATTTTAGGTCTTCACTGAGCTTCACAATTATTTTTATTATTTAGTAAGCAACCCATGTGGAGGTAGTTCAGAATGAACAACCTGAGGTGTAAAAGAGGTTAAGTGATGTATTCAGAAACAGTGGTTGGCAGGGTTACCTTTTAATTTGTAACATTTTTGGCAATCACTACAGTAAGAAGGAGCTGTCCCCCCTAGAGTTAAGGTCTCGTATATATTTGGGCGAAAATACCTCCATGTTTGCGTTGCTTTGACAAAACTTTACCCCATTGCTCCATTTTAATGGGAGCAATGATATAGAATCTGCACAACGTCCTTAACTTCTTAACCTGAGTGAGCTATTTGAGCTTTGTGCCTTCTGGTGCTCTCTGCATGATGGGCCTACAAGAGCCTTAAGCTTCTGGAGAAGATAGAAAACAAGGAAGAGCGTTGACTTCAGACTATGTGAAGAATAAACCAGGCTTTTCCCCCCTCCGCTTGCAAATCAGTTGCTTCTACCTAGACTGTTAGAGCAATTTACACCCTACTGAGGAGGCTATGTGGGGTTCTTGAACCATAGAGCGTGGATTGATTGACAGCCGCTGTCTTCAACTACAACAGAGATGGAGTGAGCATTTATACAAACTCAGTGGGGTGGGACTTCCCTGTTGAATGCTGCTTGATGTCTTTTCAGCCAAATGCCATTTACATCTGCCCACCATTTGAAATCTCCTTTGACTTTCTTCTTCTTACAAAAGGAAGTAAAGCAAGTGCTGTGGCTGCCAGAGATAGCATCATGGCATTTTCTTCATTTTCCCAAAATGCACCTTTTGGGTGTTTTGTCCTCAAGAGCTTAAGGAAAGTGGGTCTTTTCAAATGAAAATTTTGTAAAGTCTTACGATGATGTAAACTAATGAAACTTTTGGAAAATGCATTGTGAGTGGATGGGGCTATGATTGCTTCTTCACCCTTTGAACAAACCATGTGTCCGCATCACCTGTTTGTGAGCCACACTAGAGTCTGTTCCATTTGGTGGTTGTTTCTGAAGAAAGTAACGTACGCATGCATGGATAGGTGGTAACTGTATTTTTGTGAGTTTTTTCTTTAAGTTTATTTTGAGAGAGACAGTGCCGGGTGGGGTGGGGGACAGACAGAGAGAGACGAAGAGAGAGAGAGTCTCAAGCAGGCTCCTTGCTGTCAGCAAGGAGCCTGATGTGGGGTTCGAATTCACAAACTGTAAGATCATGACTTGAGCCAAAGACAGACACTTAACCGATTGAGCCACTCAGGTTCCCTGAGTTTGTTTTTAATGGACAGTTTTGATGTAAAGAGGCAGCTCTGGTAAGGATGAATTTAGAGCTGTGCTACCAGACTGTTACGGTAGTGTATAGATTTAAATTTAAATTAAAGGAATTTTGTGCTTTCTTGTCTGAGGTTGGACTGTCACATTTTATAAATGGATAAGCATAGGAAGTCAATACAGCAAAATACATATTAAAAGCAAAAGTTTATTTTGGGGGCATCTGGGTGCCCAGTTAGTTCAGTTGGTTGAGCGGCCAACTTGAGCTCAGGTCATGATCTCGCAGTTTGTGAGTTTGAGCCCCGCGTCAGACTCTGTGCTGACAGCTTGGAGCCTGGAGCCTGCTTCGGATTCTGTGTCTCCTCCTCTCTATCTGTTCCTCCCCTGCTCACACTCTGTATCTCTCTCTCTCTCTCTCAAAAATAAAGATTAAAATTAAAAGCAAATGTTTTTTTGCAACGATTAAATCATTTACTTTAAGAGTTCAAAACATCAACATCATTTTTGATATCACATCATTTTTTCAAACTGTGTGAGAGGATTATATCCAGGCATGTGGTTATGTTGAAATAATTATGTAATCATTGTGATGACCATGTAGCCTACATGGTTGAACTTACCAATTAGTCTAAAATTTTGAGTATCTAAGAATATTCTGTATCAAGAAGAGGTTTCTGTTTCTGACAAATTCCTGACTGGATGGTTCATTGTCATTCTTGTCTTTATATGTCATTTTGGAAAACCTGATCACGGCTCTTTTTGGACACCATGTTAAAGCTTGCATCTGGGGAGGTTTATAAGAAATTTGCGCAATTCTGGTCTTCAGCACCTTTTCAAAATAACTATGCAGTTTTGAAATCATGATGTTTCAGTGACTGGTTTTGTAAACCCTGACCCAGTCTTTGCAGTTTATTTATTCATCCATTTATTCAAGAAAACTTATTAAGCACTCACTTGTCATTAACATTTAATAATTTCTGATAGCAACCATTTAAAGTGTTCACATTGTAACATACAGTGAAGTGGTGATCACATAGCATATTGTTAATAACTAATGGCCTCACCATTACCATGAATTATTCAGTCATTAACCATTTAGAGTGCCTATTATGTGTCATTCAATACAGAAAATATTTAGTGAGCACCTACTCTGTGTCAAGAACTCTTCTAGGGTCTAGGGATATAGCAATGAGTATAACATGCAAAAATTTTTGGCCCACTGAAGACACATTCCACTGTTTATCAATTATATTTTAAAATCATTTGATAACTGCACCAATATAAGTTTGTGTTTTTTTAATGAACATAGAAAAAGTTGACACCATGTTTATTCTTGTATGTTCTTTTAAATGAAAAGAACTAGCAGCTGTTAGAGTCTGAAAGGGTTACCTAAAGAAATCTAGTCTTAGGTGTTAAAGGGATACAAAATTTTTTAGGCAAAATTGCATCAAAGACTGACATGTCCTGCTAGTCAATAATGTAAGTGACACAAATTCTGATTAGCTCAAAAGCACTTTGTCCAAATACAATTTTAAAACATTGAAGCTTGCTCCTAGATAATTTAGACTACAAGACTCCAAATATCCATTTAATTGAAAAAGTATTAATATCAGAATGATTATAGCATATAATGAAGAAATACCACAAGATAAACACATGAATGAATGATTTAATGAAATGTTTTAAGTAGTGGAGAACCTAATTCCTTGATGATACTGGAAATGAGAAAACAACTTACTAAAAATAAATATTGAAACACCTTTAAGTAAAACGAAGTATAGAGATTTTTTTCTCATCAATAAAAAAAACGGATTTATTATTGTGCATACTTGTATTACTAGCATTTCGTATGCTATTCGCAGTTGGAAAATAGTGTTGCGTTTACTTTGAATGTTAACCCTAGGTTTTAAGAATTTGCTGGTTGGGGCGCCTGGGTGGCTCAGTCGGTTGAGCGTCCGACTTTGGCTCAGGTCATGATCTCGCGGTCTGTGAGTTTGAGCCCCGCGTCAGGTTCTGTGCTGACTGCTCAGAGCCTGGAGCCTGTTTCGGATTCTCTGTCTTCCTCTCTGTCTGACCCTCCCCTGTTCATGCTCTGTCTCTCTCTGTCTCTCTCTGTCTCAAAAAAATAAATAAACGTTAAAAAAAAAAAATCTTAAAAAAAAAGAATTTGCTAGTTAAGGCTATTGCTTTATGTCTCAATGCCCAAAGATTATTAGAAAAATAGCAAAATTGACCTTGATATTTCATCTCTTGCCACTTTGATAGCCAGAATGCCATTCCGAACGTTTGTCAGCAAATCATGTATTTGAGGTTGGCGTAATATAGATGATGCCCAGGCTTATGTTTAAAAAGCATACCAAGGGGGGCAGCTGGGTGGCTCAGTTGGTTGGGCATCTGACTTTGGCTCAGGTCATGATCTTGTGGTTTGTGAGTTCGTTGGGCTCTCTGCTGTCAGCTTGGAACCCGCTTCAGATCCTTGGATCTTCTGTCTCCCTCTCTCTGCCCCTCTCCCACTTGTGCGTATATTCTTTCTCTCTCTCTCAAAAATAAATAAACATTAAAAAACAAAAATTGAAAGCATTCCAAGGAACTGAAGAAACTGTGTAGCATAAGACATATATGGAAATAGTACTTTATACCTAACAACTCTGTGATATCTATAGCATGTGTGTTTGTGTGTGTGTGTGAGTATCCACACTTAAGTACTTAATTACCCAGAGAGCTGCTTCTGTAATCTGGCGACCTTGTGCATGAGAACCTATGAGGTTCATATGGTATCTGTGGTCACTGAAGGTGGATGCTTTGAACATAAAGACTGGAATTTTTTCAGTTATATTCTAAGAAGCCATCCGTCTACACTTCACTTGGCTCATGGTTCCACAGAGAGCAGAAAGATAAAGTGCAAGCTTAGTTCAGTGGGAGGAGGGAGGCGATCTGATTTGGCCAAAGGCATTATACTGTGAAGTTCCAAAGATGATGGGAAAGATTCCTTTCTCATGGGTAACTCCCCACATTTTTTCCTGTGAGATAACATAATGCCCTGAAGAAAAGTTTTTTTTTTTTCCTTCAAGATCCTTATCCTTACACTGGTTAGATTCCATCTTGTCTCCTTTCCTGGATTTCCGAGGCATTCCAAAGCCCACAGCTGGTCAATCTGGCTCATTCTCCAGAGCAGCACTGTCCAGCAGAAATATAATGTGAATTACATATGTAATTTTAAATTTCCTCACAGCTAAAAATTTTTTAAACCATAAAAAAAAGGTGAAACAATTTTGTACTTGGCCACCCAATCAAAATAAAAAAATTATTAATAAGTTTTATATTTTTTATAATACTTCTTCAAAATCTGGGGTGTATTTTATAATGGCAACAGATCGCAGAGACTGTGAACATCCAGAGAGTTGGGCTTGCCTTGGCATCTTATTTACCTTCCTCTACCTCTGCATTGTCTGGCTAAGGTCCTTAACTAATGGATGAGAATGAATGAATGCTCCATTTTCATTGGCTCTGTTGTTTTAAGCTTTTAAAGTTCATGTAGATATTCCTAAAGGGTTAAGATTTGTTTTGTGCCAAAATATACTAGAAATTCTTTTTATAGTATAGTCACATTTACAGCTATAAGAGGTGGCGCAGGCAGAGCTGTTAGGAGATAAAGGTTTATAATCGGTATTATGGTACCAACCCTCTGTGTGACTTAAGGCTTGATTGCTTAAAGTTTCTGGTCCTCTCAATCTCATGATCTGTAAAATGCTGTGGGATGAGGTTACTTCTAATGTCCTTTCCCGTTCTGATTGTGTAATTTGTGTTTGAACAAATGAATTTTTGCTTTTGACAGATAATATTATAGAAGAATAATAGCTCTCCTTTGCTGACCTTTGCAAACAACCTGTGACAATTTTTATGAATTTCTTTTATATTCCATATTCTGCTCATTTTCAAAAATTGAGATTCTTATCCCCAAACATGATGGCATTGTTTTTGTATCCTTAGCACAGAAGATCATAAGGTGGCAATGAATGTTAAATGAATTTGTACTTGCACTAAAACATTAGTTTTACATTAAAAGCATTAGTTACAGTTTGCTTGGTGGTTGGGGTATTTCAGCAAGTAGTGAACACTTCAGCTGCTTTTTTTCTTACTAAAGAAATTCTGAGTGGATTTCAGCCTTAAACTAGATATTGCATATTTTTCTTCCATCACCTTTAACTTTCCTGCAACTCAAAATATTTGTGTTTTTTGTTTGTTTGTTTGTTTGTTTGATTTTTCTATCTTGCTCTTCTGGTCATGTCATTCCCTTGCTTGAAACTCCTCAGTGTTCAAAGAATACCTGTGAGCCTCCTTAGCTTGGCATTAAAGGGACTGGCTGCTCAGTCTAGCCTGCCTTCTTCGCTCTTCCTTGCAGGAGTCCTCCATGAATCACCATTCTAATTGCAGATTGGTCTGCCCATCCCATCTACAAGTGCCTCAGGCAATCCTTTCTCTCTGCCCTTGCCCCTCTTCTTCTGCCCCTCAGACTGCCTCTCCTCTCCTCCAGTTACCAGGATCATTCCCAGCCTTTAAGGCCAGACAGAGTGAGAGTCCTGTCTTCACCCCAATCCATAATTTAGCAACCTGTGCTGAAATAACCCTTGCTCTTACTTGTCATAATCACATGTTGCCTTTAACCAACACAAACATTTATTCCAATAAAGTTTGGACTCTTCCTTCTATTATGTTGCAGTGTTCTAAGGACAGGTTGATCTTTTATTTACTGCCCTATTGGATGCTGGATTCCAGGTCAGGCCCCAGACATAAAAAGGGCAAATTGGTAAGCAAGTAATTACAATGACCTGATAAGTGCAAAAATCAGACTATATGCAGGGCACCTTGATGGACCAGAGGAGGGAGTAGACAACTGTTAACTTAGAGAAATCTGGGGAGGGTCCATGGGCTGATGATTCCTAAGCTGGGAGTGATTTAAGGCAATGGGAACTGCCCTAATAAAGCATGACTGCCAGAGAGCATGGAGTATTCGCTGTGCTTCCTTCATGGTCCTCCTTTCCAGCAGTGTGGTGTAGTGATGGAGTGTGCAGACTGGAGTCAGATGGGCTGGGTTCCAATCTTGGCTCTGTCACTTAGCTCCATCAACTTGAGCATGTAGTTTAGTCATTTTGTGCTTCTATTCCATTCTCAAATGGAATGTGGGGATGAAGGTAATTTTCTTTGGAGAAAGCTAGAAAAAGAGTAAAAGGAAGGAGGAGGAGGGGGTTTTAGATGAGTTAAATTCAAAGAATTTAGAATAGAAAGTCCTTAACTGTTGGTTATTTTTGTATCTCTTACTATTGATTCTTACAGTGCCATGTACATAGAAGGTATTCCGTGAATATTTACTGAATGATTACACGTTGCCACCAATCAATGAGTTATATTCATACCCTTTGTCTGTTATGGAAGCATACTTTTTGTGGCGATACCTCTCAGTGATGTGACCTCTCAGTGCTACATTACTTGTTGGAGGGTATGGGAGGGATGTGTGTGTGTGTGTCGATGATATATATGCTGGGTTCATTTTGGCTCACTAGGGGAAATTTTCCAATTCTGAGATCAATGACCTGAAACTTCTTCTCTGCTGTGATTTCCAGCTGCCTAGATTTCTGATACCGCATGCCATAGGCAGTGTTTGCAGACTGGTTGTATGGAGAATCAGTACGCAGTGCACCTTACAGTGGCACGTCTTTTGTGTAGGACTGTTACTTCTCTAATGAAATGTGTAAGAAATTAATAACATGGGCATGTCATGACGCTCTCCTAAGTCATTTTAACTTAAATCATTTGTATTATTTAAAATTGCCTTTCATATACTGAACAATGTTTTTTTTTATCCTCACAGATATACATTGCCTACTGCTTCACAAATTATAAACTATCAATATTTACTCAGTATATAAAAGTCCCTCCTCTTAAAATTGATAGCATTTTTGCCTTAAACTGAGATTAGTGCCAAGTCCTTGTTAGGGGCTTTTTCTTTACAGGACTGGTCTTTTGTTACTAATGTCACAGTGGTTCTTGCGAACAAATTGCATTAAAAACACAGAAAACAAAGAGCTACTTTTTAGTATGTGAAGTAGTTTACTGAAGCAATAATTGAATAATAAATATGACAATATTTATAGAGCCATAAATTTACTAATAATTGTATGGTAGGCTTTCTGTTACAGCTATATTTTTGAAGGATTTTAAAATAAAATAGTAAGAATTATTCCTAAAGATGAAAATTCAGCATGTACTAGAATGGTAATGAAAATCATTATAGTTGTATTTCCACAAATATGTGCCAGAACTTTTAGACTTGGTGTCTACATAGGTTTCATCGGTACTTTTTTCTGGGCTCTGACCAAACACCTTGGAAATGGGTGGGTAGGGAGCCTGTTCCACTGATTTTACAGATGGATAAACTGAATGATTTGCCCACAGTTATTCAGTTATTAGACATCAGTATCTGTTTTGTACATTAGATTATTCTGCTCAAGATGTTTATTCCTATAAGCATATATAATATTAGTACTTTGGTAATCCATTTTTGATTTCTATACAGTATGAGAGGATAGCAGACAAAGTTCTCTATACAGAGGGTACATATTTTAGTAAGGTGGGTCTAGCACCTAATTTTGCTTTAAAAAAAAATTTTTTTTTTAATGTTTTTATTTATTTTTGAGACAGAGAGAGACAGAGCATGAGCAGGGGAGAGGGCAGAGAGAGAGAGAGACACAGAATCTGAGGCAGGCTCCAGGCTCTGAGCTGTCAGCACAGAGCCCGACGCAGGGCTCAAACCCACGGACTATGAGATCATGACCTGAGCTGAAGTTGGACGCTCAACCGGCTGAGCCACCCAGGCTCCCCTAGCACCTAACTTTTCATAATGTATCACTACAAATGTGTCCTCCTTGAGAGTAGAGATACATTTTGTCAAATTCATTAATGGATGCATTTAACAAAAAAGTTAGTTTCATTTTAAAACCTCCACCTTTTAAAACAATTATGTTAAAAGATACTTTCACTATTATTAGTCTGTAATGCAAACCTGAATAATGAAGCCCTTATTCAGATAATTTTTCAAATATTCCCTCCCCAAATAGTTTCATCCTGCCACAAGAAAGACCTTTCTTTGGGGATTCCTTTTCTGCATGGTAGAGAGTTCCTTACAACAAAAATACTAAAAGAAACCAGAAAGCTCTTCAGACACTTCTCCTATAACTGATGTTTAAAAATGTTAGTCTGACTGGTGCATGAAAATGAAATTTTTCATAATGTGACACTTGAAATCATGAAGAATGAGGAAAATTGTCTGATTATTGGTTTAAAAATAGTTTCATGCATGCTGTCTGCAATTTTTAGATTTTTTTTTTATATGGGTAAACAAGTTTTTCTACTGATAAATATTAATGATTATGAGGATAATTTTCAAGTGATTGCTGATAGTTTGAGTTAAAAATGGCCTTACCTTTTAAGACCTTATTTCTTTAGAACTTAAGTGTCTTTACATATTTTGCCTCATTTATTTTTACAGCGTCCTTATACAGTGATATGCATGGGCGGCACAGTTTTTTACTATATAGGTAGTGAAATCCAGGCATAGATTAAATGATTTACTCTTAATTTTATGCTGTCCTTTTTTCAGGCAGTTTCTAAGGCTTTACAGTGTTGTTACTCTGAGCAGTGCATAATTCGACACCGTGAAGAATGCTGGGAGCAGACTTGAGAACACCAGTGCTCTGATTAAGATCGTTCAGAGCCCTTAATGACCCTTACCTTCTGAGGCAAGCATGGTGTTGACATTTTACTGATACTAAAATGAAGGCATCGGAACTGAGCAAAACATACTCAAGATACCGGATAGAGTTTTGTTCGCTACACATCTGATAGAGGCAGATGACTTCATTAGCTGGTGATGATTGTACCCTTTCTGAACACTGTGAGAGTAAGGGCAGACAATCCTGCATGGTAGACGAAAGGTTTTTGGAAATAGATGACCTGATAGTACATGGTGAAGTTCGCATCAGAGACTTCTCCCCGCGCTGGCCCTTCCCAACGTGCTGTGACACATTTTGAGCTCTTCCATTTTAGTCTCCATTATCCACCACCCCAGTTCTCAATTCAATTTCAGACTCGGGCAAAAGCCTGTAATTCTATTTGTTTTGGGTAAATTTAGCAAGCTGCTCCTGATTACACCTTAGCCAGAGACCATCTGTTGACTGGCGTGCCTCTCGGAGGAGTGGTTTCTGTAGGCGATGAATGGGAAGAGGATTGCAACCCGCTGCTATTAGTAAGCAGATGCACCATATCAGGGATAGTCCTTCCCGCCTTTCAATCTGCCAGCTCTCTATATTGATGGAGTGTCGTATGCCTGCGAGTCCTTCCATCCTGAGGCAATGAGAAGTGCTCTCCTAGGGGCCATTTATCAAGTGCTTCTACTGGCATTTGATGGAAAGGAATTTAGAAGTCATAGTTTGATACACTTAAAGCATGGCCACATTCTCCCTTGCATGCTGCGAGTACGTATGTATGTGTGTATTTTTCTCAACCCCGTGTACATGCTTTTCAGCAGCTATCGTCATGTGCTGTCAAAAGCCCCACAGACCAAACAACAGGATACAGCTGTGCTCCGTAATGTGATGCGTAAACCTCCTCAGTGTCAAGCTCACGATTCTTTAAAGCACTGCTTCCTCTCCTGAAATTATTGCCGGTTCATTTGCATCAGATGGGGAAGATGTGCTAGATAAATTTAGAATGTTGAGGAACAGTTTCGATGCTGACTGCACTATGATGAGGGTTCTTTCTAAATGATGATGGTATCGTTAGCTCATGGCTAAGAGGAGCCTGGTCTAAACACCGCAGAGACAGCAGCTTCCTGTTGCAGCAAGGCATGAGGGGAAATGGATAAAATGAACATAAATTAGCTTCATCTCGTTTTCTGAAAGGATCGGAGAAGGAAGGTGAGGGAAGGAGGCAGTAGATTGCCAGGGCGCTTGAAAACTGCAATTAGATCAGTGAGGTGAGAGCATCGTTTTCTGCCCTGTGTTGGGGGGAGACGGAGGGTGCTAACCATTCAGTTGGCATCATTAACCGGCTTCTGTAGGAGATGCCCAGGGTCCTCTTAGAAACCCATCACACGAGGTATTTCTCATTGAGTTCAGCTTCTAAGTTGGGAGGGAGGTTCAGAATTGTATCTGAGCTGCAGTACTTTTCTTTAAGGCAAGAAAGAAGTTAAATCTGATAAAATCTCACAGCATACCAGATCCACTACATTTTTCACCTAGTTGTGACCTATCGTTTTGACATAATGGCTTTAATTTTTTTGTTTCTTAGTGCCATGAATTAAAGTGGGGGGTTTTCCTCCGCCCCCATCTCTCACCTGCAAAATCAGCACTCTTTAATTCAGGTTATAAAAATCACTGCAGGTCCAGCAAAGTGAGGGTTGAGATACCACAACAGAAATGTCATCTGGAGTTGTATCTTAAATTTTAGTAAATAAATAATGACTGTGGTAAAATACTACTACACTTAAAAACATTTTAAATAGTGAATATACAAGTACAGAAATATTTTAAAGGATTAAGATCACCAATCTTAAAAGAGAAAAAGTCATTTCCGGGAATTTCTTTGCTAATCAGGGCAATTTGATTCATGGCTACTGAACTGATGAATGTGAAGCTGATTTAATAAGCTATAATATTTGCATTTACATGTCATCTCTGATAGAATAGGATATAATGTGTTTAAAATGCAGATCATTGCCAAACTATGTAACAATTGTTACACAAATAGGATAAGAGGCTTAATTTCCAGATAAAGGCTATATTTTGCTGATATCATAGTTGATATTATGAAAGCAGTAAGAAATACCCTGAATGAGCAAAGAAATCCTTTTAAAACACATCTAGGAATCATGCAGTTGATTCACTTTCTGCGAATGAGGCTTAATCTATACAAATAAATTGTTGTAACAAGGGTCTTTGGGCTTTAGGAAATGACACTTGATGTATGCTGTAGAAGGCTTGTAGAAATCATCTCAAGCTAGCTTATATTGTGCATAAATATCTCTTTACCTAACCTGGTACAGGCTCCAAAACAGGAAGCATAAAAACTAAGGTGACATCAGGTATAAATAAATAATAAGAGTTGGAAACTATAGCTGACTCTAGTGTGACTTCTCCCACTGGTTCATACGTTTCTTCCTGTAGGCTCCAGGATGAATGATCCTGGCCAGAATGTTCCTAGGAAACACTTTCCTTAAATATTTTTCAGGCTCTTGCTGTGTGAAGAAATAGAGTCAAGGTGATTTAAGGGCAAGGCAAATATCCCTTAAAGACCTTTGTCATAATATAGCTCTTTATCATATTTGAACATATGCTTGGTTGCCTGCAGTGTCTCATGTTCCAGTCAGGGTAGAACAGGCTAATTTTTAAGGGACGTGATTCAGTGGCACAAATAGGGAGAGAAATAAGACTAACAGGTATGTGTGCAAGACGGACCGGGAAGAAGGTAAGAGGTAAGACAACCACACCCTATGAGGAATGTTCCAGGTAGACACAAGGCCAGGCTAACAGTGAGTCTTGTCTCTTCTTGTCTGGAGGAAATTGAGTTCAGTTCAGTGAATAGTGAGGCACTGTGGAAGAGACAAGTATGTGATGTATCTCTGCTTTGTAGTAAGCCTATAGAGGGACTAGGCTTATTCTGGCGAAATCATTCAAGAAGAAAGACTTGGCACTGTAGTGCTATGGTGAGAAGAATATGCAAAGCCACAAATGCATTCTGTAGGGGATAGAATTGTAAGGAGGATAGACTAGATCAGCCTTCATGACCTGCAGATTATAGTTACTAACAAATGTGCGTTAGCTTTGCCTCATCACAGATGATAAACAAAGCCCCACAGTACAAATTAGGACTAGGGATCAGTTTCTAGATGGAGAGGATATTGCAGTGGTCTCCTTGGATGGGGGCATCTGCTTTGAGAGAGCAGCATTTGGGAGAATTAGAAAGAGTGAGAAAGAAAAGCTGTAACTGCAGCTTTAGTGAGAAAATTGTCGATGCCAAGTCACAACTGCCTTGTGCTCTGGGTTCCTTCCTGCAGGCTGCAGGATGACGCCTGCGCAATCCGCTGCAGAACTGGGCCCGCGACCCGTGGGCTTTCTCCTGCTGGCCCCTCTCAGATACTCCAGTTGGTGTTGCCAGCTTTACAGTCTCCATGGGCCTATTTACCTTGGTAATTTGCACCTGATGCATTTATATTGGTAATTTTTTTCTTCCTGGAACCCTGGGATCTCATTTATTCACTAGTGCAATAAAGTGTTGGAGTGAAAATCCTCCCCTAAAGCAAGGAGGGGAAGAATTGTTTAGGGAAAATAACAACCATGCTAACTGCGACTCTAATTAAAACCTTGAAAGGAGTCTTGTTCTTATTTAGGGGTGGCTAATACCTGCATCTCTGTACATAGAGGCCCGAGTTAGCCCATCTACAGCATCACTGCTAACTTTGGGTTGTTGTTGTTGTTGTTGTCGTTTTTAATCCACTGTCAATATGTTTTTGTTTCCAAACAAAACAATAACAGCCCTGGGATTGAAACACAAGAATTCCTTGGCCACAGCTTGCAAAAACCATGCTTGGTTGTGTGTGTAGGGAAAATTACTTTGAATAACAAAGCACAAACAAGAATTGATAGAATAATAAGCAATTAAGGTGGGTTAACAACAGTTGCTGAATTCCAGCTGTTGGCTGCAGATGCAGCCTGGCTCCCTAATTCAAACTGTTTGAAACCCATTGCTATTCAGAGACCAGAAAGGAGAGAAGTGTGCTCATGGCTTTGCCTGTAACAAGAGTAGCTTTCTTGGTGTGTTTCATGGGGGATTTAAGTATCTAGGGTGTGTTTTACTTTCTCCTGATTCGTGAAGATACCACACATCTTGCTCTGCCTTCTGTTATTTCGATATCTTCCTATATAGTTTTTGGTGTCCTTTTTGATTTCAAATGACTAACCAAAATCTATGTGCTTGCTCTTTGGTTATGGCATATTGAAACAAAGAGAAGACAGCAAAGTATGTGCTCATCTCTGTTTCCAGTGGGAAAGAAGAGCTCGCAGTAAGAGAAATGACAGATTCCTTTGGCTGCTATAAATAATTATCTGGATTGTTTCCTGGGCTAGCAGCTAGGCCACATTCTGAAACTCCTTAAGGAAGACAGTCTCATGTAATTATAGGTTCCAGCACACAACCCTGGGAAACTGTATGAACAGGTAATTTACGGGGTAATCACCATATGCAGTCAGTCCCCTGCAGCCTTACCACAGTGTGTTTTATTGCCATCAAACCTAGGTCCTCTGGAAGGCTTTGTTATCAGTGATCAGGATGGACCCTCTCACAGTAATGGCCAGGGGTTTGAGTTGCAGGGCCAGCATCATGGAAACCAGTGCATCACACAGGGCCCCATATTCAGAACTTGGTTTAATTAAGGCTTTGCTGTTGCCATCTCCAGATTCTTACTTTTATCTTTGAACCAGTGTTTTGTAAGTGGAATACATGTGTGAGTGAAGGGGTGTATTAAAAAACGTGCATTTGCCTAAAGTGGCGATGCCCCGTAAACACAGACTGTGATGGTGTGAGTTGAGGGAGACTCCAGGTGAGTACAAGGTGAGCATGTTATAGAAGCAGCCCATTTGCATAGCATGTTGGAAGAATATGCATGCATCAAAGAATGAAAGTATAACAGGTGAGCTAGGTTCAATGGAGTTAGCTTCATGAAGTGTTCTTAATTCTATAGTCAGAACACAACAAGTGTGCGTATGTAGACTGCATGTTACAGGTTGTATAGTTTGATGATTCCACATACAAGTCAAGAGCTCATGTATTTGCATTTAAAACTATCATTATACCATATGAAGGTGAATGGTAAAATCCATGCCAATAATTAAATATTTTAATTTTTCTCTATTTAGAACAACATTAAATAACAAATAACATCATGAGAACTTGAGAGAGAAACCATGCAAGAAAGGAAAAAGCTTTATATTCTAGTGCCCTTAATGGCACTTTTTCCTGCTTTTTGAACAGGGGGTCTTTTGGGTTCATACCATGCCCTGCAAATTATGTGGTGGGCCCTACTCAATTGGTCTCTAGTCTCGCATTTAACTGGGTCAAATTGAAGAGGCTGCTAAGATCTCCTAATGCTCCCCAGGTAGCATTAGAGACACAGACACACCAAACAGACATACATCTGTGCCTTCTTTAGAGTCTTAGCTGATGCAAAGGAATGACCTGCCAGGTTCCCATTTAATTAGGTCTCACCATACTTCAAAGTTTCTACCTGTTCAAAGAAACTTTGGCAGACTTTGTGTTCAGGCAGCAGACCTTTTCATGACTGTTATTTTCTCCAGTGATGTGTGAGGGTCTTTTTACCTTCTAGATGTGGTTACCAGAAAGAGGAGTTTTGTACCAGCCTAGTAACATTATAAAATACCTCTCCCTGCCAGGGCGTCTGCCTCTGACCGTCTCCTGACTTCTTTTTGGCAGAATGTGTTCTTGTTCCTGCAAATGAATTAGGAGATGTGGGCGTGTTGACTTACCTGCCCTCGTGAATGTCAATGGTTGTCTGATGAACTAGTGCCTGCTACCACAGACAGAAATACTGCCAGACTAATGCCTCACTCATGATAGATAACCGCGTAAGCCAATATACCACTCTCATCCAAGGCAACTTACTAACCAGCTTCTAGATCCAGATTGTGTTGATAAATGAAAGCAACCTCAGGGAGCTGGTATAAAACCACAAGTGCCTACTTTGGGCCAGTGGAAGAGCTGATCAGGGGGAAGGCAGACAGCCATTCCAGAGGAGTCCAGGGGACATCGTCTCCCAAAGGTTAGCATAAAGCCAGAACTCTAAAAGCAAAATGACTTGCTTGTGGAAGCCAACCACATGGAGTGTCTACTTGATTCTTTTATAAAACTAATATTCAGGATCAATAATAGCCTGGGGTGAGAAGGAGAAGCTAAAAGTCCTACCCCCAATCCAGTTTTGTCATAGGTTTGCTGAGCTACATTTCTCTTCTGGCATGTTCCTCGCTAGGAATTGGTGGGAAGTTGCCGTTATTCCTCAAGTACATTCTGTTGCTTAGCAAGCCCAAAACTGTTGTTTTGGAGTCAGCAACATTTCCCCAAGAAAGGCATGTTTGTCTTTTCCACTACAAATCTGTTTTTGTGAGAGCAGGAAGGAAGGGTGAGGTAGGGCCTACCTGTTGTATAGGTAGGATTGTGTTAGGGACTTCACAACCCCTCCTTAGGTTAAATTATCATCCTCTGTTGAAATACAAACAGCCTAAAATGGAAAAACTCACCAAGACCTTACCTCTCAGAAACTTGATATGAACTAGATCCTTTCATCATATCTGTGGCAAAGAACTGTGGGATTTGTTTTGTTTTTAAAATTAATTTGGGAGGGGGGGGATATGTTGAGGTTGTAGGAAGGAAAGAAGAGAGGTGTACAACCAGTCGGGAGGTCAAATTCATGGTCTCATCTCGGAACAGTACTTTTCTCCTGCCTAAATTCACCCAGCAGTCAGTCAGCACCAGGCCAGGGGGCCTCTTTATACCAAAGGCCATGGGTATAAGAAGAATCTGGCTTCCAAGAATGACTGGAAATGTGTTTTTTAATGTTGCTACTTTTTTAATTCCTTTTTGAAGGAGAAGAGTGGCCAAGGTGTTTCAGTCTACTTGATAACACATGTTATTTGTCATACCTGCTCATTTTCTTCTCCAGTATCTGAAACAAGACTTGGCATGTTCCAGAAATTGAATAAATATTTGCTAAAAAATGAATAATATTAATAAGTAAGGAATTGATGGGTGTTTCTGGCTGGAGTCAGACATCAAAAAAAAATGACTGAGGTAAAAGTTAAAGAGGTTGTTTTATACTTTGTTTCTAGTCATTTTAAGAGAATTTAACTTTTTGCAAAATAGTGTTTACAATGCAGAGTCTAGAGCCTGATTACCTGGATTTCAATCATGTGACCTTGGGTAAATGTCTGTACCTCAGTTTCTTCATCTATGAAACAAGGATCATAATCATATGAAGCCCATGGGTTGTTTTGAATATCAAATGAGTTGATACATGTAAAACTCTTGGCCTGTGTTCAGTAAACATACACTATTTTATTCTGAAGGCAAGATATATCAGTTTTGGCTAAGGGAGCCAGAAAAAAGCTCCAATAACTCATGGTGAAGTTTGTGCAGGTTGTTTTGAAAGTTATTGTGTTTGCACACAAACGTCCCTTAAAAGTACAAGTTAATATTATCCTGCCACGGAGCAGTGTGCAATCTAAATAAGTACAGTACAAGTATGACTTTGGTTTCCCAGAATCTTGGTATTTACCTGGTTTTTCTTCTTGAAAAAGGAATTTAGGCCTTGGAGCCATTCTACTTAGGCAGCTTCCTTTCATAGCCTGCCCAACGGGTGGGTCAGAATGTGATGAGTCTTGATGGGGCCTGGTTGAACACAAACGAGGTGTGGGAAGCACTGGCAATTACCTCACACACGCAGCTTGGAGTCCTTTAATTTTTCTTATCAGTAATTCACTTTAGATAACAACTCTAGAGATAAAATAGGCCTTAGGGGTTGGCTGAAGGGAGGGAGAACAAAGGTTTTATTGGTGTTTTATCTCCTGTTTACTAAAATGTGTTTGGTTGTAAAAGATAAAGACAAAGCTATTGTGTCTGCTCCAGAAAATGAACAAATAAAAGTAATTATTGCAGAGGGGCATTAGTAACAAATAGGACATAGTTACTTTTCCCTAGTTGGTGGCTTCAAATCTTGACTCCATTATTTTTTAGCATTTTTTGGCTCTCCAGTTGAAAATCAAACACAAGAACAGGCCTTAGGCTAATTTCCTTGCCAGGCTGAAACTAAGGGACCTCACTGATCAGCCTAATTTTGTCTACGAAGACCACAAACAGGTGGCTTTTTCCTCTAATGGGATCCTAGTGTATGAGAATGAATGATGTGGGAAAGCACATTCGGGAAGGTTCTTGGGTCATCTTGAAGCGAAGACAATGATCACAATAGATAGAGGAAATAATATGTATTTGCTTGAAATGCTGAATATTCTTCAAGAATACCTTAGAGAGGAAAATAGCATGCTTTGCTTTTAAAACACATTATCTCTTTTTTTAAATGTCTAACTTTTATAATACTGAAGTAGGTAATGATCTTTCTAGCTGAATAGTAATCATAATAAAAGGATGACATATGACTCTTCCTTAATAGTGTCTATCCAAGTGCAGCGTTTAAGGTAAAAAGTCTTTGAAGCATTTTTACAAAATCGGTTGTGAATATTGTATTGGTTTGTTTTTTAAGAATTTTTTAAAAATTTATGTAACTTTACAACACTAGGTGATTTCCTTTAAATGTAGTTTAGGAAAGTTTTGTAGGTTTTTTGTTTTGATTTATTCCTTTAAAGTTACAATTGTCTTTATTTTTTGAGTGTGAGTTCATGACATGATACAAAATTCAAAAGCCATAAAAGGGTCCACAGTGAAAAATAAGTCTCTTTCTCACTCCTGTTCTCCACCTATCCAGTTCCTCTCTCAAGTGGCAACTTTTGTTCATAGGTTTTGTGGGTACAGATACAAAAACATAAAAATTGCAGACTACCCTTATTCTGGTCCCCAGGAAGAAAGAAAGGCCATAGTGGAAGCTTTCTGCATCCCCACTGAGAAGATGCTAGAATTGAGTCCTGTTGCTTGGAGCATATGCCACCTCATAATTTTTAATATGCCCAGAGAAAGAGCCTTGTCCTCCAACCACTACACTGGAGGCCGTCTGACTGGACCATATAAGACCCAGCATGTGTCCTGTTCCCAATGGTGACAAAGCCAAGAGCCCCTGAATATTTGATATTCTGATAACACTTGTGCTTCCTAATTCATAAATGATGTCAAGATATGGTATGAATGAGAATAAATGTTAAAACCTGATTTCAAGCAGCCATGAAGTCCATTTTGCTCTCTTGGAGCTGGATTTTAAGATCATTGAGTAAAAGGGTTAATGAAATCACATTCTATTTTGAAACGTGTAATGAATAACATCTCTGAAAGGGAGCATGACGCTGTCAGAATGGTTAAGATAATGTCATGTTTGAGTTTGGGTAACTGGAGTGAATACCGTTTCTTGTCCTCAGTGAATGGTGGCTCAGCAAGGAAAGATGAACTGAGCATCCACTGTAATTCACTGGCTGTGTGTGTGCACATGTAGACGTCTTGACCTGTATCAGCTTCCTTCACCTATGTAGTGACAGACACGAGTCAAATGTAGTTCCCCCCTTCCCTCAGCCGCTGGGAACTCCCGTGTCTGATGGAGTCTGGAGTATAGGTTGTGGCCAGCCTCAGGCCATGGGTGAAGTGAAGGTAGCATCCTCCCCATTGGCAGTTAAGTGCAGCAGAGCAAGTGTGCAAGAAATGCTTGGCTTCCTCTGAAATAAAGTGATGACTTTTTGGAAGGCCTAATTCAATTCATGGAGAAAGAATAATTGTTCCGTTGAAAGTGTGAGTGGATGAGTTTAAAAAATAGATATACTGTGAAGGCATGGTCCTTGCCGTGGACATGTCCTTTTCTCCTTTTGTCACAAAGTATTTGAAAAACTGATCATGTTCAGTTGCAGGAATGAAAACATTGATATTGAACCTTGTGGGTGGCAGGTGATAGTCGTATCAACCAAGAAGTGCTCAGAAACTTCAGGCAATGAAGGAAGTTTTAGTTACCTTCTAAGTTTACATTTGAATGATACTGCTTCAGCTATCCTTTTAAGATCCACCCAAGGCCAATTTAGATCTGTGAACTATTGTTTAAATTTTGTTTAGTTCAGTATATGAGCTTACTATAGATTAAATGACATATTGAATGTGTGAGTAACAATGGTAATGTTTAAGTTACTGATAATATATTGTATACCTTGAGTTCTGTTCCCAATACATCATCTTCCTTGGAAGATTTAAGACTGATTCCCTCAGTTTCAAGTATTAGACAATCTCTTAAGAGAGATAGCCTCTTTTTCCCTCTTAATATGTCTTTTAAGGATATAATTCCACCAGGTAATTGTGTGTGTGTGTGTGTGTGTGTGTGTGTGTGTGTGTGTGTGTGTGTCTGTGTGCGTATTTGTGTGTGTATCTGCTTAAGAAGAAGAAGCTCAAAATAAAACCAGGTATGGATTCTAAATGGAGATCCGTTTTTGACTTGAGAAATATAAAATAATTAGATGCCTGTAGGACTACATGTTGACAGGCATAGCTTTCAAAAATTTGTTTCGACAAGAAGCCCCTACAAACCCTGTCTGATAGTGAATAACCAGGGATATTTGGGCAACCAAACACCATAGAAGAAACAGGCACATCATTCTTTGACCTCACACATCATCTTAGCCTTTGGGGAGTAAGTGAAAAAGGTCAACGTGAAACAGACAGTAAATCCAAATAGACTTTTGAGTAAGCCTTGGAAGCAACAGTGCCTTGGACAATGTAAGTAATTTGTAAATATGAAATGAAGGAAGAAATGAATGAATCAATTAACAAGTAAAAATTTAACCACATCTCAAGATAGGGGATAAAATTTGCATGTAGCAATTAGTATTTTTAGCTGCTTGTAGCTATAGTACATTCTCTTTTGTTTGTCCCATTGCCGATTTAGAAGCTACATCTTCAGCACTGAGCTCATCTAGTCCATGGGGAAAACACACCTTCCTCCCAACATTTGGGAGGTAATATATACCACTATTTTTTCCTGGATCCCAGGCTCAAAAGATTCACTTATATAAGAAATCCTGAAGGTGGACAATTGGACTATTAGACTCTGAGATTTCTATTTCCACATTTCCATAGGCACTACCCCCTTTAAATCCATTTCCTATCTGATGTTGTATATAATACAATAGCCTGCTGGCTGGTTTCTCCAACCTTGCAGCATAGGGAGTAATTTTTCTAGTATTAAATTCAGCAAATATTTGTTGGCACCTGTTATACAAACACTGTGCTTGTTGCTATAGGGGATACAAATATGATTAAGGCACAGCCCCTGTTTTCAAGGAGCTTTTACAGTCAAAGGGGGAATAAGAGTGGTACAAACATAGCTGTCACTCAAGGCACAAGGTGCTATGAGGCTGAACAAAACTCTAATCATTTCTCTGTTCAAGAAGTTATAATGACTCCCTATCACGTTTTGAATCAAATAAAAAATTCCCAGTCTTCATAATTTGACACCATCCTAGCCACTTAAATTTATGTTTTACTACTATCCAACAGACCTCCCTGCTCCTGTCTTCTGCCTAATACCGTCATGAACACATCCATTCACACATTCCTTCCTTCCTTTACTCATTCATTATTTCAGCAAATACCAACTGCTTGTCAGATGCTGTGCTAAGTACTCTGGGGGAAACAAAAATGAATCAGTCCCTGCCGTGAGCAACTCACCATCTAGTGGGAGGAGACAGAGACGAGGAACGGTGTGTTGTGTTATAACAGAATGCACCACGTGCTGAGAGAACACAGAGGAGATGAAGGCCCGGCGGAGGAAGGGAACCTTGCCAGAAGTTGATTAGGCACTCACCAAGGAGGAGAGGCAGGGGAGAGCATTATAGACAGAAACAGTAGGAAGCAGTTCATGGAGGCACAGGAGAATGGAAAATGTGGCTGCATCCGGAAGCTGGTAGCAGGAATATAGCAGGGATGCTAGTGGGCAAAAACAGCACTGGCGAAATCTGGGAGGCAGATTATCATGGGCCTTGACTCCTGTGCCAAGGAGTTCTTTATTTTTTTGTGTGAGGGAAATCCACCTGGATCTTTCAACACCTGTATGAATGGATGTGGGTCTTAGAATGCCCTGGCAGCAGTGTAGAGGATTTGATTGAGAGACACTGGAGGCAAGAGTGTTTGAATAGTCCCAGCCGGAGGGGAAAAGGCAATGAGGAGATCCTAAAGTCATTTTCGGTGTCACTTCCCCTACATCTTCTCTGCGTTGGTCCACATCTATCTTTCAGGACAGGGTAGGTTGCGCTGCAGTAACAAACAGCCCGGGATAACAGACGCATCGCAAGGTTATTTCTTACTGCAGGTGTTCTCCATGCTGAGATTCAGTGATCCATTCAGCGATCACAGCCTCAGTGAGGCTGCTTCAGAATTGTGGCTTTGTCATCTCAGCACCTGCTTCCATGCTGGAGAACATGAAGGTGTTGCTTCAGTCCCCAAGTGACTTGCCTCCCTTTTGCTCACAGCTCTGCCCAACTATAAAGTGGGAGGGTGTTACAACACTCGCGTGTGCTCCAAAGAACATGGGTATGTGTGGACTGTACAGACCCCTGCCACTCCATCATCTGTTGTCTTTTTTCTTTTTTAATTTCCTCAGGATTTCTGTATATTACCTGATACACTTGGTACTATTTAATAATGAATCTGCTTAGAATCCTCTACTAATTTCTTGTAGATGTGTCTTGTTTCTCTAGCTGCCTGAACCTGGTAAGTTCTCCAGGATGCGTTTGTGTCTTCTACATCTGTTTACTTTTACGGCCTCTCATGGGTCCTGACACTGAAGGACAAGCCTGGAAGCTAAGCAGGTGCTTGTGAAAACACATTGGGTTGAATTTGGCAGGTTTGACTTTTTTCTATCTGGGCCTTGGTACTTTTTTACACGCCCACTCAGGAATCACCTGATTCATTTTTGTTTCAGATTTCATGTCCATCAGATGATTGGAGTTTGATTTGAACTAAAATGAATCAGTGGAGGTTGGAGTCTGTTTTACTGTAAAGCCTTTAATGTCATTTTGCCTGTGGGACCCTCATTTCTTATCCCGGCCTAACAAAAAATTGCACAGCATTTACCCTGAATGTGGCATTGCCTTAGCACATTTTAAAGGTGAATGTGAAAGTTTAAGAGCATCTAAATATGCCATCCTCTATTCAGCATCCAGTTGGCGAGGTTCAATAGAAAACAAATCAATCGCTGTCCCCTGTTGAAAATAAGCACACAAAGATCTCGCTTAAAAAAGGAGTATCACAAAATGAATTCATATGCTGTGGAAGGTGAGGTTGAGACCCATGGAGCACTTTATCTGAAACAGTGTTTGCTTACCCAGACTGCACATTTCATCCTTTCTTGATCAATCTTTTTGACTTTTTCTTGCCTACTAAGCCTGACTTTTAAAATAAGTGAGAGTCAGTGAAGCACACCCTGCTTCCGATGAGTTCCCCATAGAATAAAGACAGAATAAGTGAGTATCTGTAGCTTTTGAGCATAATCCATAGGAAGGAGGTATGGCAATAATTATTTTTGACCCAACTAAAAAAGCTAACAGATCAATTCACTCTTTCTCAAGGACCAGTTCTACCGCACACATTTTATGCCCTGAAAAAAGGAGAGATCCATTCAGTAGTAGCAGGGCTGGCTGCTGCTCGGTCATCCTGCAAACGTGAAACACTTACATTATACGAGCACACCTCAGGGGGTTACTTGTTGGCTTCCATGTCTGCATGAGAATTTGCTCATGTGAAGAGTATGTATAGTCCTGCTTTCTTTTCTACGTTGAATTTGCATTTGGATGTTTTTCATCCTTCATGGCTAAGAGGGAAGCCTCTGTTCTCTAGTCATTTCTGCCTCAAGACTGCTGCAAGTAGAAGCTGGTCCAAAGTAGCCATGGAGCGTAGATGCAGAAGAGGGATTTGAGTAGAAGTGCAAGGGAAAAGAACAGGGTGAGGAACTCAAACCCTCTTCTCAGATGTTTATTTCCTACTGTTTTCCTTTTTTTCTTCTACCTCGTCATTCCATTCCTCCTGAAGTTTTTGTCCCTGTCTTTCCCATCTTCTTTTTCTACTTGTTCATTCTCCTTGGCGCCTTTATTTTTCAGATCTATGTCCTCTTCTGTGCATACCTCCATTGCTTCTGTGTATACCTCCTTCGCCTGCACACACTGCTGTCTCAAATGCAGAATGGTCCTAACCGTCACGACAGTAATGGCTCGTCATCTTCCCTGCATCCTACCTAGTTGCCCTGGGCTTCAGGTGCCCCATCTCTGATCTTTAACCACCATACCATTTAATTACAGGTGACCCTTGAACAACTTGTGGTTAGGGGTGCCAGCCTCCTCCCCCTGCATAGTCGAAAATCCACCTATAACTTTTGACTCCCCCAAAACTTTAATAGTTACTTTTGACCAGAAGCCTTGCCAATAGCATGAACAGTTGATTCATACCACTTCTACATGTTATGTGTAATATATACTGTAAATTCGTACAATAAAGGAAGCTAAAGAAAAGAATATGCTATTAAAAAAAAAAAGAAGAGGAAAGTACTTTTATTGTACTGCATTGAAAAAAAATCCACGTGTCTGTGGACCCATGCAGTTCAGACTCCTCTTCTTCAAAGGTCAACTGTATGTCACCTGAGGTCATAAATCAGGGAAGTGGCAGAGCTGGGTTGCCTAATAGTCTTACTCTGGTGCTGAAGCTCTGAGAGTAGAATCGTGGCACAATTACCTAGTTTGTGTCATTGACTCATGTATCTTAGACTTAGAAGAATCCTCAGGAGAACATCTGGTGCCACTGGAGCATTTTGACAAGTCCCTCCACATCCACTGTGTCTACATGCACAATGTCTGTTGCATTGGATTCATTTAAAACATCCCTATCAGTTCTGAATCAGATCAACATGATCCGGAGACCGTGCAGTGAGAAAGACATTGCTCCTGTGTCCTCGTTGCTGAAAGCTGGCAACTTCTTACGCTGACTCTTAGTAGTGGAAGCAACGGTTTGGAAAACCAGGCATCCCCTCTCAATGTGGGCACCTACTCCATTATTCTCAGAAGATTCAAGAGCATTAACCTTGGTGGGGGAGCAGAGAGAGCTCCTGAGCTCAGCTTGATATAGATGCTAAAGGTGTTGCAGAGTCGCAGCTGTGTTTCCTGTTTTGCACTAATTAGGAGTTACCATGAATCTGCTTGACAATTAAGGACAAAGTGAACTTTAAGGCAGATCGGTACCCTGGGACAGTAAAGAGTTCTCAGGCAAGCAAAATAAAAATTTGCCCCTAGTACTGTGCTTTACCGAAACCATAACATCTCTTTAATAATGTGGATTCAAAGTATAAATAAAAGTCTGGAGTGGGTTTTCTGGCCCTTGTAAAGGGTCTTGCTCAGAGATTGACGCGATGTCAAATCGTTAGTACTGCACATGGTTTTGTATCACCCACCAGATGAGTGATTATTTCAACACTAGCCTTAACCAGTTGTTGAAGTTCAGTTGCCTAGTTTCTGACTAATATATCATAGCCACAGAAGCTTAGCAATTACATAGCTTTCTAGAACAGGAAAGCACCAAAAGGTTTAGTTTCTCTTAAAAGTCATACTTGATGAGCCATATTTTAAGGTAAAACTTTCCCAGGTTAAAGTTTCTGTACTTTCTTGATTCTCCACCCCCACAACTAATTTGTGCAGACATGTATCTATTTCCATTCACTTGGGTTTAGGTCATGAGGGCCCTTAAATCATGTTCCTTCAGTGGGCCGTAAAAATTCCTGAGGGGAGATTTCACAGGACTCTGTTCTTTAAGGGACCTGATGCTTAGTTTCAGGCAAGGCACGGATTGCCTTGTCATCAGACAGGATCTGAGAAAGAGACAGCAGCCTAGATGTGACTTATAGCCAGGATTCAGGCAGATGTGCAGGGTTCAGGAAAAATCTGCGTGCCACGAGGTGTGGTTGACAACTGTAAATATAATTAAGCCAGGTGGATTCCATGACAACAAAGAGGATTAGGGTTTGGGTGGATCTCCTAGACCATTGAGACCTATGTGAATGGATGTCAATTTATTTATATCCCTTCTCCCCAGGAAGAAACAACAACAACAATAACAACAACAACAACATAGTTTGATGTCTAAATGAAGTAATCTCTAGAAAGAAAGGGGAGATTATATTTGTTAAACTGTATAAAAAAATCAGAAGATAATATGGCTTTGTTCACAGTATTACATAAAGAAGATTAAAGACGAGGAACAAGCTGCTTAAACACTGTAAACTAATTAGTTCTACGAATTGTTTTCCCGAGGTTCATGAGATATGAAACATTGGCACCAGTGCGTGAAATACACTCTGCCTCAGTGCCCTTTTCAATTTATTTTTCTGTTCGTGTCATATGTATATAAAAAAAGAGCAGCCAAAAAGAAAGAGGTTACAGAGGGAGACCAAAGCCTGTCAGATGATTGAGGCTGACATTTTGTCATCTTAAGCCTGGCGCGGGAGGGTCCTCCTCTAATACCCTGTATAAATACCAGCTTCATTTTCTGCCATCACAGACTACATTGTACAAATGATGTCATGACAAGGCCCAGAGGAATCCCTGCTGCTGCTCCGAGCACTCTGGCAGCCCCCACAGTGGTCAGGACCAATTCAGAGGATGCATCTTTAATTTGTTTCCCAGGAGTTGGATCCTTCCCTAGAGCAGGCTGGGAGGACCCAGAGTGAGGGTGGGGTGGGGCACCTGTCACGCTCCACTTCTCATGCCCTGGTTCAAACAAGAGATTTACTGTTGGCTTGTCCTAAAGTCGCATGTTTTCTGAGTGGAGGACCAGCCAAGACTCTGTTTTTATTTCCCAAATAACAGATAAGTATATTTATTTAATGGAGACTAGAATAGTAAGCTTTTCTTTTTCTAATGTAGCACATTTTATCTTTTTGCAGATTTAACTTAGAAATATGTTATTAAGAGAGGAGGTGAACTCTGATGTAACTCTGACTCTCCATCATCTCTTTTCTGCCTCTCTTCATGTGTCCCAAAACCAGGAGCATTCCTGCTCCCTCCCATAAGCATTCCCAGGTCTTAGAATGGGTCACTACTTCCTGTGCTCTCAGAGAACCAGGTATAAAATGTTAAAATTCATCTGAGTAAATTGAAAGATCAAATGGGTTTTATTCAACGATTCATGAATCAGGCAGCATCCCATCTAGCAAATAGAAAGGAGTTCCAATGAACTGAACAAAATGGGGAACCTTTATTGGCCGAAGGGGACGGAGGCAAGGAAAGAGCAGATCACCTCATCTTTCTTGAGGGGGTGGAAGGAGTCCATCAGGTGGATTTCTTCACTGGTGCTGACCTGGAAATTCCAGATGGACTGGTTTAAGATGGCTGTCATTCCTAGGAGAGATTGGAACTGCAATTATGTTAGGTATCAGTCCTGGTTTGGTGGTATGGGTTTAGCACATGTGACTCTACTTTTAGCCTGTTGTCTTTTTTTTTTTTTTTTCTTTTTTAACAAAAACTAGACATAAAAATACCATCTTCTTTCTTTTTATTTCATCATCAAACTTCTTAAAGGCACACTTGTTACTATCTCTTCCTCACTGGATGCTGGCCAGCCCTAGGGAGAAAGCTGTCTCAGCAGTAACTGAAGACATCTTTATTATCAGATTCACTGATCTCAATTTTCCTTGAGCCAGTTGTCACCTCCACCCCACTCTATCATTCAATGTGTAGCTTATCTTCTCCCTCTTTGAAACTCTTCTGAATCCGGGAAGGCTATAGGGCTTCCTTATTTACAGCTGGACACTTCTCAGCCCTTATTCCTGGCTTTTGCCTCTTAGCAAGAAATGCAAACTCCTTGCTGCCTGCTGCATATCTCTTAGGTCTGTTTTGTTCACTGTTGTATCCCTAGATTCTAGAACAGTGCCTGCCATGTAGTAGGAATTCAACAAATATATGCTGAATGAATTAAATGCATGACTCTTCAGGATGTCCCCCATCAGCTCCTCAAACTCGACAAGTCTGTCACCACACCTACTTCTCTTGTCTGCCCAGGTGACTTCTTCTCATTTGGTCCTGTCTTTTGGGGCCATCTCTCCTCCTTCCTTTGATTCAGATTTCAGTCATTTCCAAGTTCTCCTTTCTGCTTACTTCCAAGCAGTCACCCATCCTGTGAGGTCAGCTTCCCCACTGTCCCTTCCCCCTCACCAGGCCTTTGTGCATTGCCAGCAATTGGTCTTTCCTGGACTGCTCACTCCAAGAATCTTTCTCCCCACTCTGTTAATCAGAATTGCTTTCCCAGTCACAAATCTGAATATACTGGTAAGCATAAGATCACTTCTTGTCATAACAGAGTCAAGATGGTTCATGATTAATGGCATCCAAAGCTCCTTTCAATCTGGCCCTTTATTCCATCTCAGTTCATTCTTTACTTCTGGGTCCTCCCACTCAGGCTCAGTCTTCTCAATTTCTCAGCAATCGGGTTCTTTTTTAATTGTGGTTTATGAGAATGTCCCCATGAAGCTCTTCTTTAAGGCTTTGTTGGCCTTTTATGCTTCTCCCTTTTTTGTCAAAGGGAACCAGGTATTCATATAACGAGTTTATTAGACACTTCTTCTCCACTCAAAAGCTGTGGAGGGAAGAATCTGTATCCTTAGTCTTAATATTCATCATACATGGAGCACCTGGGTGACTCAGTCGGTTCAGCATCCGACTCTTGATCTTGGCTCAGGTCATGATCTCATGGTTCGTGATTTCAAGCCTCACACCGGGCTCTACACTGATAGTGCAGAGCCTATTTGGGTTCTCTCTCTCTCTCTCTCTCTCTCTCTCTCTCTCTCTCTCTCCCTCTCCCTCCCTCTCTCCCTCTCTCCCTCTCTCCCTCCCTCCCTCTCTCCCTCTCCCTCTCTCCCTCTCTCCCTCTCTCCCTCTCTCCCTCTCTCCCTCTCTCCTCTCTCCCTCTCTCCCTCCCTTTCTCTCTACCCTCCCCCCAAAAGTAAATAAATAAACTTAAAAATGTGTCTATCGTATAGTACCTAGGACATACCTTTACATGTAGCCTGGTGCATTACATTAAAAACAATTAAATTCTAACCCTTATTATATTCTACCATTAATTATAGTTGAAATTTGATAATTGGCATTAAACTCCTTAGGAACACAGAGCATCTCTGATACATCTTTGTACCATTTCATAGGACAAGATGTAAGTTCACACAGATGGGATTGAATTTTATTTTAAATAAAAAGAGTGAATGTTGATTGGATAAAAATGCAGACAGTTCTAACAATATGTTGATTTATAGAAAAATAATTTGAGCATTAGAGTACATTTCATTAAACAAACAAATCAAAATAGTAGTCATGTTGGCTTTTACAATTTCACAAAAGCCTTGTATGTATGAAGCATATCTGTAGGGCACTTTGGACAGGGAAATAATTATTACTCTGTATTTTCTAATAACATTAAAAACCTGATATAAGCAAGCAGGTTTTAGTAATCGCACTGTAGAATTCAATCAGTACTCTTTCAGTTCTCTGGAAACCCTATTTCCTTTATCTTGTTTTTCAAAATATATTGGTATACTTTTTTTTTTTTTTTCCCTATTACTTTAAGATAGTGTGCAAACCAAGAATGAGGATTCTGGAATCAGATTATCTGAGACTTAGTTTCCTTATCTGTAAGATGGGGACAGTAATGATCCTACCCCATCAGGATGTTGTGAAGATTTGAGATAGCACAGTAAAACCCTTTGTAGACTGTCTAGCACATACTCAGTGCATGTTAGAAAATATTATGTTTTTGCTTTAATTGGGATTTCTGTAGGGAGAGAGTATGTAGTTGATGGGGAAACCTCTGAAGAGAAGCCTCATGGACCTCCTGGTGCATTCTGATTCATGAACAACAGTGGTAGTGAGTGATTCCCTAGACCACTTAAGTCTCCTGTAACCTCTAAACCCTCTGGTGACAGTGAATCACGTTTTATCCTGAATAAGGATAGCTATAACTTAGGATTTTTTTAATGTTTTCATTTATTGAGGTCAGTGCATTTGTGTCGAACAATTGAAATCTGACAAGAAAAATCAAGGGTAGCCTGGGCACTGCTCAATTATTACTCTGACCAGATTTTAATTAGCACCAGATGTAGAAGGAAGTGCTATTTTTATAATCCATTGCCATGCACTTGCTTACGTATTTACCCTGGGGTGAGAGGCATTTTATTAATTAATTTTGTTGGCAACCAAGAAATAATTTTGACTTCTGAATTGAAAGTTGCAAACTTCTTTAAGCACTAATAACCATCTTAAAAAATGAGCAGTGCTATTTATATTTACTCAGGATGAACAAATCTCTACAAACTGGAGTAAGGTCATTAGCTTTAACTTTTGTTTGCAATATTATTTCAGACCCCATCACTTAACAAATTATTTTCATTAGAATTAAAATTACTTTCTTTAAGGCATTTTTCATCTTTATGGAGGTATAATTGACAGAATCGTAAGATATTTAAGGTGTACATGTGATGATTTGAGTCCTTTTCGTCGATATGAATTGTCAACATGTATTTGCATCTCTTTTAGTATAGTCTGCCTTTCAGATTGAAAGGTGAGCATTGCTTAATTGTTTTGGGAGCAGCCTTAGAGAAGTATAAAAACTTCATAAATAAAATGAAAGTTACATTTTAGAAAGCAGACTAATGAAGTATGAACCTGTCTAATGGCAACAGTAAATGGGGGCATGAAAAAAGTTCAATCTTTTAGAAAAATAATTAAATACTAAGAGACTTCTATTGGTTCCAGAAGTAAACTCAGGTGACCCTGTCTTATTCATTTAGACTGATGAGCTCTGGTTGGTATGTTTATTCCTTTGCCCCTGCCACTTTTCAGCATTTTTTACTTGCTGTCTAGAAGTTTGCAACTTTCATGCTGTATATTTTTTCCTGTCTGACTTTTATGACTTCCCCCATAAAATGTATTGGTTGTCTGAGTCTCACAAATCCTAAACTACTTAATGGCTGTGGCTGCATCCATTATGCTGTTCTGTGTGTTTGTGTGTTTTTTCCCAGACATCTGTGTAGATATCTTCTGAAATTTACAAAACCTTTGTAACTAATCCCATAGGTTGACCTGAGCAGGGGCAGTGTTTGTTGCTGCTAATTACACAGTGCAAACCTTTGGGAAATAGGCCCTTTGTTAATGATGAATTTGAGCAAGCAACTAAACATTCCCGAATAATGCTGAGAATATTATTGGCCTAGGTCTTTATGCCTGTAGATCCCCTGCCTGCCTCTTCTTTCTCTGTGGATGTCTGGCCACTGTGCTTGATGTGCATATTAATTGCTAGATGAGGAAGAGAAGCAAGGAGGTTTCTTTGGCAACAGGGTGTAACAAACAGCTGTGTGATGAGGCACATGTGGATTATTAGGTAGGACATAATGAGTAGTATTTCTATCATGGCATTATATATCTGTCAGGTTTGTTTTTTGTTTTTTTGTTTTGTTTTGGTTTTTTGTTTTTTGTTTTTTGTTTTTTTTTTTTTTGTCAGGCTTTAGTCTTTCTAGGGCTTGAAAACCTGTTCCTATATCACAGTGGTTATCACTACAAATGGCCAGAAATCCCACTGCTACCAATCAGTTATACTGCCTCTAAATATCAGCCTCTGATTGATAGCTTGTTAAAGTGAATTTCAAAACCAAGGGGGAACTCTCTTTACAGTAGGTATGTATTTGATTTAGGGGGTATTGATTTGCATAATTTAGCAAATAAAGCACTATATAATTAAAGATCTAGAGACATTTACTCTTACCTAAATATTAAAAAAAAATTATATTCCTATATTGTGGCCTAGATTAGTCACATAAGAACCATCTTATGAAAAGGAAGCAGTTCAGGTAGAAAGTTAGTCAAGCCACACCCTTAGACACCTTTCACCAGGTGGCTTGATTATTATTATCAGGTCCACCCAAAAGAAAGTAGGATTATATAGAGAAATAAATAAATAACCAAAAGACACTTGAAAAAACAAAAGAATGTAATAAATGTAATTGCCAGAGATTCTTTTACAATTACAAATATGATATCGACAGTTTTCAAGAGCAGTAATACCTTATATAAAGAAAGACCTTTTCCCACGTGCCCTTTCCTACTCTTTTAGTCTACACATGAACTTTTTAGGTGTAGATCTGCACCTGTAGACAGCCCGGAAAGGTTAGGGTTTCTCCAGATGATACTCTGTTATTGCTTAGTTTACAACATTACAAATTATCTGATCTGTTTTAGAAGAAGAAGAAGAAGCCTTAAGATACATACAAAAACACTTGCATTTAATACCAACATTATGTTTAGTATCTCATATATATGTTGAATATTCGCTAAGTTTCTCCTCTTACCAAGAAAAACTTTCTTGATAAGGTGGTAGCCTCCAGTTCTGAAACCGTGTGATACATTGTGTTTCACTTTTTGTTTCAGCCACTTGGAAGCTCAGCTAGGTTTTGTGTTCAGTTGCCATTCAGTCTCTCCTGTTCCTGCTGCTGTGCCACCTGGCGCACCGCCTGGCACACAGTAATACTTGCTCAAGAAACAGACAGTCGTAGCCTTTTTGCATTATAAATAATTGCCTATTTTATATTTGTTGTGTTTTTATTTTTGTTTTGTTTTTGTCTTTAAGTTCTCTAAGGTTTAATGGTTTCTTCATGGCTGATTCTTAGCTATGAACCATATCAAATCCTTTTGTGAAGGAGTCAAGATATAATAATAAACATGGAGAGAACATGCCTCTGTTACACAGTAACAACATGGTTTGGATGTTTCTTTGAGTGAGAGGGGAGAGAGACAGAATAAACATTTTTTAAAGCAACTAAATGGACTAAGAATAAAATATTTATTTAGGAAGTTAGAGTAAAAAAAAATCCTGACACATAAAATTTCCAAAAACTGGACTTGATGAAAAGGTAATGAAGTTTCCCACCCCCCACCCCCAAGGATTCTACTCAGATATTTTCCTTGAACTGGTCATTTTTTTTTTTTTTTTTTATGGTTTACTAAACCAGAGGGGAGAAACAGCAGGAATAGCAGAATCTGTTTCGAAACTCTCAACAAACCAGTTGATGGCTTTGTTTATCAGTAAAACAGAACTGGATCCCTTCACTAGGGAGTTAGGAAAATAGAGACTTGTGAAGGTTTACATATTTTCATTGTAAGTTGTGTACTCTGTTTTCCTCTCAAGAGTGTAGTTCCTTAAAAACTCTCAAGCTACCCTGATATCTTCCATCCATGTTTTATTGATTTTCAAACTCTACCATTTCAGACAGGTGCCATGCTGTGAAAAACATGAACACACTTTGAAATTCACTCTTGTAAAATATTTCGACATTAGACATTGTAAAGGATCTATAAAGTGTTGATATTAATGAACAACATCCCTTTGCTCCAGAAACCATTCAGCCTAGGCATTTTGAGACTCTGAAGTACTGTAATCTCAAAGATTCCAAAGGGCTTTCTCACTTTGGGGTGGTCAAAGTGGTATGTCCTCGTGGAAAATATGTAATAAGGTTGTGGATACCCTAGACAAATCTATCTTCAGATGCAGAAGTCTTTGGCAAGGTTATAGTGTTGTTCACATAGGCCTTGAGCAGCCTTAAAAATTATAGTGGCCTTTCAGGCTCTGTGCCCCTTTTAGCAATGCAGCAGATTAAAATAACTTGTGAAACCCTTTGAAAATACTGTGCTGCTGAAAGCCTCGAAAGCTCCTGGTATTTGCCTCCCAGGACCCTCACCAAATCCTTTGACGTGGACAGGAGTGGCATTTTGTTTTTCTTGAGTTTCTTGGAAAGTTCAGGTAAGCCACCATCCTCCTTCAGAAACCTTCTGTAGTTTCCTGTGCCAAGTTTTCCTAGGGCGTTCCTGAGCACTGCAAACCATCTGCCGTTTCACACTTAGCTAGCTAAGGTCAGTGATACTGAGAGCTGGGTGAGTGTGAAGTGCATGAGATGATTAGCCATCTCACAAGGGTGGGGTGAGGTTACACCAGGACCTGTTTGAAAAGATCGTGTGTGTTACTTCACGAAGGCAAATTAATTATTAACATTTAATACCGTATAACTTACAGGAAGAAAACAGAACTATTTGTTCACCACGCCACTGTGACACCTTGGCTCAACAGGGAACGTGTTATAAATGCCACAGGTAGTAACTTGAGGATATATGCTTCAGTGGCGTGTAAGTAGTCATTCCACGGTCAGGTAAACATCTTAGCCCCGAAGTTTATTTAGTAAGGTGTAGTCCTAGTGTATAAGCAGGAAGTCACCTCGTTGCACAATCACTACCTTAGCACTGGGGCAGAAGTCTTGTAATAGACCATGCTTTTTATGGAAATTTAATAACCCTTGAATGGTTGTAGCATGGACAGTTATGAGTTGCCATAATTTTGTCCTTTCTTACAGTGGCTTTAAATAGTCACCCAACTCCATCGTCTTTGATCGTCATGGCTTCTTCTTACGCCTCCCACTAGCAGGTCAGCCAGCATCATTCTGGAACAATTGCCAGTCTGCCCTCTGTCTTCAGGCGGAGTGACCCTCGGTTGGAGCACAGTGGCCCAACATCAGTAATTTTCCTTCCACAACAGATTTAGTAAGGTTAAAGTGCTGGTCCTTCTATTAGCCAACATTTGATAGCAACAGGCCTGGCACCTTGTAACAAAGTCGGTGGCCTAGAGATAGGCTTTCCAGCACGTTAAAGCCATCCCGGGACACTGTAGGTGGGAGAATTGCAGGTGAGCCCTTCATTTCTCATTGCCAGTGCCAAGATGTATGGTTACACGATAACACCTTCCTGTATTGTATTAGTCATGCTTGTAGGAAAACTCAGCAAGGGTTTCTGATCCTTTGGGGAGTTTTTACATTCAAAATTGGAATTCAGACTGTCTGAAATCCTTGAAAACTCTATTCCGGCTGTTCTGTGCTGATGAATATTTCTTAAAGTAGAAGACAATCTGTAAAATATTATTGATTACGTGGCAAACTCTGCGAAGTGACAGAGACAGAGGTTCTTTTGCAGGGGATGCAGGCTTATGTGGTTGCTGCAGCCAGGCACGTACCTCAAATTAGGCCTGGTGTACAAACTACCCTCAGGGCCCTGCAAAGGAGGGACCCTAAGGAAGGGGATGGCCGCTCGCCCATTCTGCCAGAATGTTTCCAGAATATGGAATAATGAAGAATATGGAACCAATGATGCCACATGTTCTAATTTTTCACAAGAAGGCAGAAGTATGTACTTTTGTATGGAATCTTGGGATTTCTAAATATTGGTTCTCATTTCTCTGAAGAAACACTCTGCTGGCCAAAACTTACACATAGGGAGAAGAAATTGGCCCATAGGCCACCAGGCCATCATCTTTATGGAGATTTATGTGTAAGCCATGATAGTGGGTGTATTAATTACATCAATGTTAAAAGTCACATGAAGATATCACTGTTAATAAATTAGAATATCAAATCAAAACATGGTCTGGAGCTGGAAAAGTGTGTCATGATGTGACATCCACCCCCTACCAAATTATAGATGATTAAGCTAACTGTATTTTCAGATTTATGGAGCTTTGAGTATTGGGTCTCTCGTAACCACAACTCTTGAGTTTGGGCATAGTTCTATCCCCCTCTATAGTGAGCTATAGTTAACACTAACACCAGACAGCATCCCTCATATACAGCCTGTGTATCATTGGTGAAAACATGTAGCTCCTCTCAGTGTATGTATGCAAAGCAGACTCCATGAAATCCAGTGGAATATGTGAGAAGCTGGCTGCTATCATTTTGGCGAATTTAAGAATGGTATCAACAAAAGGGATGACTAAAAGAAATACTTTAAAGACTCATATTCCACTAACTTCACTAGAGCCAGACTGCTTAAAAACCAGGCCTGGAATGCAGTATTTGGGAATGATGTGGCTTTCTTAAGCCAAGATTTGAGATACGTAGAGTGTCCGTTCTAGAGACAAAGTTTCAAAGTGTCAGCTGTACAAAGGCTACAACTTCAAACACCGGATGTCCCTGAGCTCCATCAGTAACAACATCTTGGAAGAGGGCAGAGTTGTTTGTAGGAAAACAGTGGTCAGGGTCCTCGGAATGAATGTGAGCAACCCTTCAAGGTAGTGCGAAGGTGAATAAAGGGTTCAAGCAGGTGCTGGGGATTGGTGTGGAGGGGGCTCCATTTACAGTGTTGAGATTCCTGCAAGGGCTAAGAATATCAAAGGTTTATTCAAATATCCTTCAGCCCTTTCATCAGCTCGACATTTGCATCCCTTGGTCCTACCAACTTTATTTCAGCAGTGAGTATGCTCAGATGACTGAGCCGGCTCACTTTACTGATTGCTATCTGCTTGTCATTCTACCCTCTTACCTCCCACGTGAGTTGTACCTTTTTGGTGCAAATCAGCTGCCAGGGCTAGCCTGGCTTGATCTCTGTGCTGCAGATGTCTCTAATTAACTCGATTGAGACAGGTCCGTGGGATCCTGTTACACAGTCTGACAAATCCCAGTGTCCTGGGAGGCACTGTCCCTTCACCTGCTGCATGCTTCTTGCTAATGTACTTTGGGCAAAGTTTATGATGGGCTCAAGTCTTCAAGTGCCCATGCTTTTAATATGAAAACTGGAGTGTTGATGGTTGCTAATGAAGAACCAGGAATGTAAAAAATTGCCTCATGCTCTCCTTTAGGTTCTGAGAAAAAAAATCTCAAGGGATCATTAACTTCAGGTGTTTTAACAGTCAAAAAATTAAAATTTTTATAATTAATAATACTATTAATGTTATTATTTATAGTATCTGGGAGAAACATGGTCTTAACCCATTACAGGCATAGACCCTTAAATGACCATTGTGAGATAGTGATAAAACACATACTAAAACAAGTGTTTGGAAGGACTGGCTTGACTAGTTCCGAGATCTGCAAGATGTCCAGTTACTGAGGTGAAACTAGCCCCAAGCACTGTAAAGATGGAATTTGTGTTTATTTCTTTCAATATCCACATTTATTCTTGTTTTTCTGGAGTCATAAATTACTAACTTATATTTTATATTTTGTGTGTATGGTTTTCTGCATGTGCGTATGTGTTTTCTATGAATAGCTATAGCTTTTTCTACAGTTTCTAGAACTTTTGTTTTTCAGCCCAGACAGGGCTATTTATTTTTACTTTCATAGTTAGCTATATTGTTTACTATATAAGCTTACTAACGTATTAGTAGAAGTGGTTCATTATCAGTTATCCAGGCTACACTGTTCAGTTAGAGGACTGATGTTTCTATCCTCAGTGACTACATGAACTTGTAGACTATGTAGCCCAAAAGAGAAGATGGAGACATGGTCCTTATCGATGCCAAGGAATAAGAATGAAGTGCAATTGAGACCATGCCCTGAATTTAGCACAGCTGATCTCTATAAACACGTTTCACATGTAATAATGTTCTCAGTCCTTCTGGATCTCAGAAAGGGGAGAGTTCTTTGTGGACTATGAAGGTGGTAAAAGCTTTATAGAAGAGCCTAGCCACCGAAAAAAAAGCCCAGGGGAAGAGTGAGGGAATTGAGGGAAAAGGACGAATCAACAGAGGGCTGGAGGTGGGAGGTGGCAGGGCAGGAGAGAAGACCAGGTTGACAGAAGAGTCCTGGGAGTTAAAGTTGGAAAGGTACTAAAACGTGGAGTATGTGAAGGACCAAGCATGAGTTCGATTTGCTTTCACAGAATAGGGAGTCCTTGGGGGCGCCTGGGTGGCTCAGTCGGTTAAGCATCCGACTTCGGCTCATGTCATGATCTCACAGTCTGTGTGAGTTTGAGGCCCACATCGGCTCTGTGCTGACAGCTTGGAGCCTGGAGCCTGCTTCAGATTCTGTGTCTCCCTCTCTCTGACCCTCCCCTGTTCATGCTCTGTCTCTCTCTGTCTCAAAAATAAAGAAACATTAAAAAAAAATTAAAAGATAAAAAAACAAACAGGGAGTCGTTGGTGTTCTTCATCTGGGAAGTCCTAATGAACTAGGAGAGGAGAACAGAGCAGGAAAAGAGAGTCTGCTGGGAAATGAAAACAGTAACTCACACATGGGATAGTAAGTCCTGGATGAACTTGCCGTGTTAGAATACACTCTGATGTCTCTGAGCAAGAGAGTGAAAAAGGAAATCTTCAGAGTTTGTTAATAGATGGGCTTATACTGAAGGAAAGAGACCAAAACCAAAAAAGACCCCTTTCCCCTGATTTCATTTTATGATTCTTCTTGTGGACAAGCCCATCAGAAAGTAGGGACTAGAGAAGTGAAATTTCAAAAAAGTCATTTCATCTATTATTAATAATCTTTGGTAAATGAAAAGGGAGAAGGATTTATGGATGGTTGAAGGAAGGACTGCTAAAATCGAAGTTTGTTGTGGAATTTGGAGGCACATTTTAAACTTCCATCTCTGCATCATTAAGGGAAAACATTAGAAATTGACTGATTCTATCAGCTGCTCTGTGTAGTTCTCCAATCTTAATCAAATAAGACTGAGACAGGCATTAATGGTTTATCTGCTATCATACCTCTCTCTCTGGTCAAGTCTCAGTGCTGACATGCATATGGTAATTGGAGATTAGTCATTTCCTGGGATACACTTCATCATCCTTAGAAGCCATACAATGATGATTGGATGTCATTTACTTTGGGTCCAGCTGGGAAGCTTAAAATGGCATCTATGACTATTCAGATAAGCCTTGTTCAGGACTGTGTGACAGCCCCGAGAGCAGCAAGTTAGGGTCCCAGGAACCCCACTACAGCCATTTTACAGGAACAAAAGCAGACAGCCAGAGAGACAGAGAGAGAGAGAGAGAGAGAGAGAGCTTGCATTCGCACCGGATGGGCTTATCCTTACAGGGAAGGAGAGGCTCCGCCAGCTGTAGGTGTGTTTCTGAGTTTCAGAGCCCCTCTTGATGAATTTTAGACTGAGAATCTCATTCTCCTAGAACTATCACTTGAGAATCAGAGTAATTATTTCCTATTGCCCTTTGTGGAATACAGTTATAATTGCATTACTGTTAACGGTGTTCGCATTAACACTTAATTGTTAATGTCCTCCTAATTTGGAGGAAATCATCACCTCTTCATATTTCATTGCCAGAAAGAGTTGTTAAACTCAAAGAGGATAATTTGAAGCTTCTAAATGGAGAAACAAGAAAAGATGCTAGAATTCCGAGGCAGAATCTGTAGAATGACTTCTCTTCCTGGTGTTTGTGTGTGCCTCTGTCTACTTTTAAGGTATCACACATCTACTTCATTTGGAGGTTAAGCCACAATGCATATGGGATCTCTGGAAAGTAACAAGGATTCCTGTGTGGTAACAAGAAACGACTCTGGGGTTCATGATAGGAAAAGGGCAGTAACTTTCTCTCATAGCTGACATCCTGTTTGAGTGTTGAAAGACACATTAACAAGAAAAGAAAGACGCCACTGTGACAAGGTCAGCCAGACAGTGGTGGGCTACAGGCCTTGACTTTCAGATGATTGTTAACATCTTCCTTTACAATATACTGAACTGCCTGTTGTTCACAACCACGCAATTGCTGTCTTAGCTCCGCAGCAGGAAACTGAAATATTTTGAGAAGTCTTTATTCGGGCTTGGCACGGGGCGGGGGCAACTGAGAGAAGGAGGAAATACCAGAATTATATCAATATTAGAATCTGTTAAGGGAAATATTGTTTGGGACATCTGATGGTGCATTTTCATTTGAACGTAGGATGGGCACCTCTGTGACACTGGTTTGGAAAGAACTTTTTTAGGGTCTGGAAGGAGGAGTAACGGCCACGTGGATGTCGGACCTGTGAAGTCAGGGCCTGGCACTTGATTTAATGTTCTGTTGCTGCCATCTTGAAATTCTTAGTAATTCTTGACAAAAGGGTCTTAGGTTTCTTTTTGCCCTGGGCCCTGCGTATTGTGTAGTGGGTCCTGCTGAGCACAATGAACGTGGTTTGAATTTCACCAGGCGTGCTGGAAGCCTGATTCTCTTCAACCACCCATAAGTAATTAAATTCTGTACTCTTATCAACACACAAACTGGTTTGACAACATTGCAAGCTTGTTCCTTTAAAAAAAAAAAAAAGTCGTTTAGTTAAGTAGCTGTATTTCCTAGTACTTAAGGGATGCCAAATAACCTGTTTGACCTCATTTTTTTTGTTTTTACTTTTCAACTAGGCATTACTGTATCCTATGTAGGCTCTGAATTCATGTTGAAATATGAAGGATTAATTAAGAGGAGTTTCCTAAACTATAAGCTTAACTGTATGTTTCAAACAAACAAACAAACAAACAAAAACCTGTTGAAGTTGGTGGAATACCAAAAATGGTGAGGTTTCAACTCACACCTTGGGGCACATTCCTTGATTTCTACAGGTGTGATTGTTTAGCCCTGGAAGATTTCAAAAGCACATTCTAAAGAAGGTCACCTGGCTCTGGGTACAGCCCAGAATGGACCTTTACTGATTCCTGCTGGCAGGGCCCGAGTTCTTATCAAGTTATGCACTGACAAGTGAGGACTGACTCCATTCATTTTGTTTTGCTCTGTGACTCATTAGCTTTATTTCGCATAAACACCCTTCCCTCCCAAGTACAATCTAAAAAGTTCTGTCATTAAGAGCAATTTTGTTTTTCTGCCTGAGGGAGACTGTTTTCAACAAAATATGTGCATTTTGACAATGTGAGCCTTGCCCATTTAAAGCTGTAAGTATAATTTCTTTTTTATTGGGTGATAAACTTTCTTTCTGACAAAACAAAGGACAGCCAAGATTTCTTCCTTTTTAAAAAATTGTGATTTTGCATTTCTTTACACATGTTTTAAAGCACATTTTATATAACTCTGCTTTTAAAAAAAGTTATATGGCTTTGTGTATTAACAATTCTACAAAGATGTCAGTGGTGTTGAGCATTAAATGAAGCATAAATAGGTCACGAAAAGAACTAAATGCTGTGTTGCATCTCAAAATTTGGCTTTAAATGTTTTCCTTCCTATAATTATAGTAGGATTATGAATTTACTGAAGGAAAAAAAAAAGCCCTTCAGCCTGATCTTGATGTCAAGATGTGTGTATGCATCCATACGTTAGTTACTTTTCCTGATTATTTTTGGTCTGCTGTGCAAAGGAAAGGACTTTGGACAGTGGGTCACACGGCTCTCTTTCCTGCCTGGGAAAGCGAGCACACTAGCATTTCCATGCCCTGCCTCAGGGTCTGGCCGCCATTAGTGCTCAGAGCTGGCTTTTCCTTCTGGTTCTCAATCTTAGGTTTTACTTCCTGGTCAGTAAAGCCAAAACATAAAGCTGCCTTATGAACAGGCTATGAGACATTGTTTCCCCAAATCTGGTCATCCATGTGCCACTGTCTGAATTTTTGTTACGTGCATGTATCGTCTATGCTAGAATTTACTTAATATATATGTTTTTAATAGAGCCTAAGATTTTTTTACCTAATTGTTTTCTATGGAAGTTTTATGTCCTCCTAAACATCCATTTGTCATGAATAATATTACTTCCCATAAGTAAGCAGACATAGCTGTACTTTCTGTTTGTTAAAAGTAGAGATTAGCCATTGTTAGAGAAGTGTTAAAGACCTGTTAGCACCATACTGAGATTTTCTCCTTGACGACTTGAAAGAGGGTTCATGCAGGAATAATTTTCCTATTATGTGATCCATTGTTTGTTAATGCTATATCTATGTATCACCTGTAGTTCTCATAATACTGCTAGAGGTCTAGATCATTTGCTTTGAAAATACTGCCTCAAGTGATGAGATTTGATGGATGCTGAGAGGGCCCCTCACTTGTCATGTTGTCTCAGATTCCACCATTATAATCATTCCTTTAGATTTATATTTCGATTTTGTTCAGTAATTACCTATTTAAATGTAAATTGCTCTGTAACCTCTTAGTAGTCTTCTAAAGATTGGTTTTCCTTATTAAGACTAAGGCTCCACCAAAGAAGGGCACTGCCTAGAGATCCGGACTGTGCAAGAATGAAAGACTTGAGACAAACGTACACTCTTTGCAATGAACTTCGGGTTGGAATTTCTTGTAAGGTATCTCTCTGTGCCCAGCAGTCTTGCTTGTCTCCCCCTGACTCCGGCTGTCACACCTGTACAAGACTGGGCTCAAGTGCCAAGACCTCTGCACCTTCCCTAGCAGTCTACCCCAAAGGTTGGCGGTTCTGTGCATCTTGCTGGCAGACCCCCCCACACACACACTGATTTGCATCATGGCCAGTGGTGGGCTTGCCTTATCTCCTCTATGAGACACCAAGGGAGTGGCTTTTGAACAGAAGACCTGACTTCACTGACTGTGACAGAAACAAGAAAAGGCAAGTGTCACAAAGCAAGTGTTTCTAAGTTGATTTCGAAAGAATATTCCTGATGCAACACAGCTGGGAAGGGTAGCGTTCCACTCACCCAAATTAGGCTCAGTGACATCAGCTGTGTGCCTGTGTGTGTGATTCATTAAAACAGGCAGGCACGGAGGCTTGCAGAGGTGTGGGAGGCGGGGAGGGATTTCGGGACAGAGAAACCTTTTCTATCGTTTCAGCACTGGTGCCCAGCTCTGCTTGAGTTATTTTTCTCCAAGTCTAGCTGACTGGCTGGAATATGAGGACAGGGAGGATAAAGTATTATCTCTGCAAAGCATAGCAGTGACTCAGCATTTAATACCTGCACCTTTGACACAGACCATGGCTTAACACGATTTATGAGCTGTTCATTGTCTCTGAATCCACAGTGGAATTTTGGTGTCAGAGTGAAACATGGGTAGTGCAAGGACGGACTGTTTGAGCAAAGGGAGCCATCTCTAAATACCTCAGGCACCACCTCTAGAATCACGGTGTCATGACGAGTGCTTTGGAGTCAGAAATACCTGGGGTCGAATCCCAGGCCAGCACTTAGAAGCTGGTGACTTGTGCGAGTTAGCCTCCTTGCAAGCTGGAGGGGGCCGTGAGGGATCGGTTCTTACCTCAGGTGTTGCTGGGTCTACACCATGGAGTGCACCGTGCAGTCTGACACCAGCAGTCATGAAGCCTCTGTTTGCTTAGATTGTGTGTGTATCTTTGAGAGACCCCCCTCCCTTGTTGCTGGTGTACTGAGACACCACACCAATACATTTAAAATGAGGGAACATTTCTGCAAACAGACTGGAACAGCCAGAGATGGAGAGAAAGAGGATCATTATTACCATTCATTACATTTTTAATGCTCTGATGGATTTGCTTGGGAATAAAACCTCTGGTAATTATCTAGCTACCTATTTATTTGATGTTCATTTGTGTTGGACTTAAGTTCTTACAAGCTAACTACCATAATTTCCTGAATGCCATCCTGGCTTCACGGTTGTGTCGGCTCACGCTCTCTGAGGCAGAGCCCCATATTTATGTGATATCCTCGGAGTAGAACAGGAGAACCTTGGTGTTGTACCCTAGTAAGAGAAGTCCACAGTTCATTTTGCAGATTCACCTGGCCATGTTAATTCTTCTGGTGTTCTACCTGTGTTGTGACAGAGTGAGATCTAAGAAATAGAAAAGAAATGACATGGGGTTGTGATTTTAGGCAGCCATCAGCCATGATCTTTACAGGCTTAACTGTTGATGTTCACTCCTTCCAGGTATGCAAGAATAGATGGCCTTGGGGAGGGACTTGGAAGGCACTGAAGGTGAAGTCTGCTGTATTTTAAGTCATAATTTAGGTCACATTTGGAAAGGGGGTGGAGGGGAAAGCTCTTCTATCGCTGTTGGTGACCATTGGCCTAAGGAAAAAGCAGTGGTTCAGAAACTTGCCTTGAATTGTTTTTCTTTAAAAAAAAAATCTCAGAATGGAAAGTTTGGGTCACAGGTGTAAACCCTTAGGCCCTGCTTCCTCAGTGAGCTCAGTGCTGGTCTCAAGGACAAAAAAAAAAAAAAAAAGAGAGAGAGAGAGAGAAAAGAAGTTTTGCATTAAAAACAGATTTGCCTCTCCAGGCAGAGAAACAGCTACAAACGCGGTCTCTGTCAGGACCTGGAGTCAGGAGGGAGAGTTGGAAACAGTAGCTACGGACTTGAGGTGTTTATTTTCTCCTCTTCTCCTTCCTGGCATGATGAATTTTGCTCATGGATTTGGTTTTGCTTCAGAGTTCTTTCTGTGTGATAAGTGAAGGTTAGCTACTTGGGGACTGGTAGTTAATTTGAGCCTATGGGCAACTCCCCTCTTGCCTGGGATTCTATTTGTAACATTCTGCTCTGTGGGTTTAACTAAACTGTCAGGATGGCAGAGGGCTGAGTTATTCGAGTTCACTGTAGAAAGCTCAGGCAGGAAATGAAACTGTTCAGCACCCCAGAGAAAGGAGTTGCAGCAGGGAAGGAGAGCGTCTGGGCCCAGAATCCTCTGTAATGCTTTGTTTCTCTGGAAAATTATGTGCAGAATTTCTCCCCCTTGTCCCCTGAGGATGTGCAGACAATAGATTTTGAAGCAGCATCGCCTCCGTGTTTTGCCCCCACCTTTGCTAGAGCACAGCATTGCTCTAGTCTACCCTGAGGTAGGGGCGGCTTGGATGCTGTTTCATCTTCATCAGAAGGCATCCCAGGGCGTGAGTTGTGACAGGGGCGACAAAGAGCATGGGGACAGGCTGAGACACATCCCTAGAGGACAATACAGTGGACAGAAACTCCTTTTGGCTCTCGAAGTCAGATACGCTGATACGCTGGCTCTGGGGCTGACCTGAAGCCAGCCCAGTCTCAAAGGTGAGGAGATCAGGACAGGGATGCCGAAGTTATATCCCTGCCTCCTATTTAAACCTGATAAAGTTCCTGTTGTCCCCTCTCTCTCTAATCATTGCTTCTGGTTCAGAGATTGATATTACAACTTCCTGAAAGCTCTCCTGAGCTTTAACATTATTTTCTTAATGCTTTCAACCCATTTCCCTTGCTGCTCTCATACAGAGAAAACTTCGATCCAGTGTGAGGTTTGCTACATGCAGCATGCTCACAATCAGCACCTCGATGTACTGGGGCAGGTGTGGCTTCACGCCTTGGATGTCACATCAGCAAATTCAGCTCATCCCCACAGGAAGCAAAGTGGTACAGACTTTATGGAAAGAGAAGATATGGAAGTGTAAGGAAGGATACAGAAAAGCCCAATCTTAATGAATTTTAAGTTGATTATAAGAGAATTCTCCTAGCTAGAACTCCTGCAAATTAATTAAAGCAGTATTTTTTTTTTTAAGTTTATGTGTTTATTTTGAGAGAGAGCGCGCGCACGCGTGAGCAAGTGGGGGAGAGGCAGAGAGGCAGAGAGACAGAGACGGAGAGACTGAGAGATGGAGAGAATCTCAAGCAGGCTCTCAGTGCACAGCCTGACTTGGGACTCGAACCCTAGCCCCATGTTGGGTGTAGAGATTACTTACAGTAAAAAATAAGTAAGTAAGTAAGTAAATAAATAAATAAATAAATAAATAAATAGTATGCTCATAGGGGTGCCTGGGTGACTCAGGTCATGATCTCACAGTTGGGGTATGGGTACTTGTGTTGGGCTCTGCATTAAGCATGGAGCCTGCTTGGGATTCTCTCTCTCTCTCTCTCTCTCTCTCTCTCTCTCTCTCTCTCTCTCTTTCCCTCTGTCCCTCCACATTCCTCTCTCTCTCTCTCTTTCAAAATAAATAAATAAACATTTTTTAAAAAGGATGCTGATAAAAGTAAACTTTATTCCTAACACTTCCATTGAGACTGTTGATTTTCTTATACAGAGCTTAAGATACATATGTGTGAATATGTTAACATGACCAAAATTATTTTATGTATTATAATCTGCTTTTTCATGTAGTGATACGACAGACATTTATTTGCTAGATCAGTGACCAAACTGAACCTTCTCAACATATTTTGAGAAAGATTATGGTTATATTTTGGAGCAAAATGAACAATATGCCACCTTAGCATTAAGGAATGTAGGGCTAGAGCCCTTCAACTGCCCCCTCCTCTCATCTCATTTCAGCACCCTCTCTTCACAGATAAGGAAACGGAGCCCTGGACAGTGTCTGACATATGCAGGGTCACACTGGAAGTTGATGACAGAAAAAGGACTGAAACCCAAAGTCCCTGCATCACAGCCAGCTGTGTGTTCTCTCCAGTACAAACCGTTGCCCTGTGTCTTACTTTCCATGCGTGAACGAACTTTAGGTTCACGAACCTTTTGAATCTTAGCACAAAAAAAAAGGCGTGAACCACGCCTACAATGGATGTGGTAGCAGAGGGAAGAAGGATACAAACTTGGTTGCTTATTGGGCAGGTGGTCACGCTTCTCAGTTATAGGAAGCAGCCATTCTGGGTAATTCTGTCCCTCACAGCAGGACACAGCTTTATAGTTTGCCAAGTTTTTTCATCTCTGTTCTCAGTTTTTGGCAATTAGAAAGATTGGTAGGGATGGTGTTTCCAAAATTAGTGACTTACATGCTGGGTCTCAAGAACATATTAGCTGCATGTGAAGCTCTAGGTCTGACTTATAGTTTGGACTTGCAGCCAGTTAGTATGGGGCTTCCTGCATTGTAAGTGTATATTGTGGGACAAAGTTTCTATCTGAAATGGTGATACCCCGTCCTCAAAATAGCATTTGTCCCATTTGTCTGCTTGATTTCTCAACATAAAATAAAGATCTCAATCCTGAAACTTTATATGAGCAGAAAACATTTCTCTCTCTCTCTCTTTTTTCCCATTGCCCAGCTTTCCTTCTCTTTCTCCCTCTCTGGTTTTTCCTTTCTGCAAACCCCCTCCCTCACTGTGTCCTCCTTGACTCATTCTGAAGTCCCTCACTCTTCACTCTTTGCTGTAGAGATGAAAACTGTGTGTGTTTTAGGACCCCGGAGCTCCAGAATATGTGTGTGTGTGTGTGTGTGTGTGTGTGTGTGTGTGTGTGTGTGTGTCTCCTGGCATTTTCAGGATCTCTGCAGCGATCCCAGGGCCTAACCACACACTCCGCAGAAAGAACATTCTGAAGAGTTGCAGGAAATAATTGATCAAGAGGTTGCTCTGTGCAGGGCACATTGGAATTTAGCTAATGTGTAGCCTGAAGCAGAAAGTGTCTCACTGCTTTCAAGGCCCTTTGAAAACATGTACAAGTATTTGGTGAGAACTTCAGAACTCAGTTAAGCTGTCTTTGATTCCAAAGATATCCCTAGGGCCAAGTGAATAAATTACAGATGCTTTAAAAAAAAAATTTTTTTTTTTACTTAATGCCTATATTAAATAATTGATTTTTTTATGAACCAATGTGACTAAATATGTTAATCAAGTTATCGCTGAAATTGCCTAATTTCCCATATATATATATATATATATATATATATATATATGGATCTGTATTTAAAGAGGTAATAACAGGATCCTTTGTTATTCTAAGCCACACTGAATCTGTAAGGTGTTGCTGGTCCATTTAGTTGAGTGTTTCTTCACCTCCCTCCCCATACACTCTTGCCTAGATGACAACTTGTAGAAAGGGTCTTTTTCTCTGTATTTAATATCTGGCACATAGGGCCTCTCTTTAGGGGTGTATCGACTGGATTCACAAAGATGCTATTTGGGGCTTGAACTCAGTGACTTACTAAGTGGTACCTTTGTACCCTTAAAGAATTCTGTTGAATAGCTTTCTCTCTACTTTGAGGCAAGTTCAATCTCTACATCTGTACACTTTGTCCTTGCTTCATCTGACAATTGCATAGAACTACAAGTTGTAATTATGGGTATTTTAACCCATGCTTTTACGTTCCATCACTTTCTCTTTTCAGAAAACCTTAACCTTCCTTGTTCTCTTTTATTTTTAAACTTCAAGGTCTCCTGGAACCTGGGAATTGGGAGAAACCTTAGGAGTCATGTAGTCTGGTTCCTACTTCTTTCCTTTAAATGGGCAAGTGGTGGAATTTGAAATTTCCTTACTTTGAAGACCCAGGGGATTACTGGGAAAGTTTTCAGAGATGCTGGATTTGGGCCTGAGGTGGTCACTGCTCCCTTTGGGTTTTGACACCCACACCCACCATATTTACATGACAAATGTGGAATGAATGCAGAGAATCCTTTTGTTTTTTTCCTCAGAATATCCTAGGGTATTTCTAAAGGAGGGGTTAATGGGAAGCTCATTTTCTCTTGTTTTAATGACTTAGCTATATTCCTCTAACAGTCCTAGACACCCATACAAAGACAAAGACGCAGCTATCCTTAGGGAATTTGAAATTGATTAGCATCTCTGATGAGCCTTCCAGCTTTATGGTAATGTGGGTATCATTTTCTCTTCCGCCTCCTTCTCCTCCCCTTTATCCTCCTCCTCCTCCTTTTTTGGTTAAGAGAGAGGAAGTAGGTCAGTTCTCTGCCAGTTTCAGGTTTTGCTACATTTAAAATTACAAAGGGTCTGAGTTTGCTAAATAAAACTTATTTTTAACCAAAAAAGTAAAGAAACCGTTGATACCTTCTCTTAAGAATGAGACTTTATTCAGTCAAGTTTTCGATAAATCAGTTACACTGATATGCTTGCCGTGTGACAGACTGCCACTAAAGCTCATTATTCATACATGTCTGTGTGATGTTACCAAATCAATTTGTGCTGTATCCATTTTGCACTCATGGATAGTTCACGGTCCCTTATGAGCAGAAATAGTCAGCAGGCAATAATAGAAGACAAGGAACATAAATGGATGGGGCCCATAATCCTTTCCTCCGACTCTGGGTCCATTTTTAACATTCATTTTTAGTAGGTTTTTTTTTTTTTTTTTAGTTCTGGTGTCATCAATATGAGGATGGCATCAGCAAAATCAAAAAGCAGATACTTTACAAACCTTTACAAACAATTCTGCTTTATCTCTAATACAGATTGTTAACCAAGGGGACAGAAAGGGTCTCTGTGCCTTCTGATTAACAGAGCAGACCATTCCTGCATGCGGTTCTTTATTGGCTCTAGTAGCCATCTGTGTGGCACAGTAGTCTTTCCTAATTCAAAAAACAGCATGAAACCAGAAAAGCTAAAACTGCACTCAGAATGTTATCTTTTCAGTAGCTGAACAATCCTAAGGACAAGCGTTTGAGTTAGTGAAACAGCAGAAGAAAAAATACGAAATGACGTGGCACCGCTCGTAGCTGCCAATGTCTCGTAGGTTCTGGTATCTGTTGGAGCTGGAGTTGGAGTTGTGGCCATTACCGTGGACCCCAGAGAAGCAGCTGCAGGGCCCATTGTCAGCCCGTGTCTCCCCGTGTGACATGCCAATGGTGTGGTCCCACTGAGGAAGTGGGGTGAACTCACCCAGCACACTTGGAGCTCAGAACTTTCTTCACCCTGTGACATTGCTTGACAACTCAATTCTGACCACTCCCACCTATGTTTGTGCACTGATGATCTTCCTGTGGAAGACAATATCCACCTCACGGGGTGTGTGTTCAGGTCTTTGGCCCTCATAGAGCTAGCTCCAGGAGGTGATTTTTGCAACATTGTCCTGGAACTCCCTCTGCTCTGAGCTCTGTCATTAATAAACTTGGTGATTTTACCCAGTGACTCAACCTCTCAGGGTGTCCCTTGCTCAGCTGTAAAGCAATGGGAATAGAATGAGTGACCTCCAAGGCATTCTTGACCTCAGCCTTCTATTTGCTTGTAGTTCTAGACTTTCCTTGTTCCTGGAAGCATTTCAATTTTTTTTTTTTTTTGATGTCCTGTGCATTAAAAAACAACAAAAAACCCCAGGTGTTTTAGTTGATGGTTGAAGTCCTAAAATTAAATGCTGATTTGAAAAGTAAATTTAAAGGAAGAGATGCCGCTTAGGTCAAAGAACAAAGACTTTTCAGATGAGCATTTACCAAAAAGTGTATTTTGATTTCAAGGTAAAAATCAAGAGTATGTCTAGAGAGCTTTTATAAGAATCTAACCTGTAAAACCAAAGGTCTGAAATGTATTTATTGAAATATCAGTAAGATCCTGAAGTTTCCAAAGAAAACTTAAAATGATTTTGTTTTTTTTCCCTGATGTACAACGAATGATGAAAGTTTCTGTTGCACACACCACAGAGGCAGTAACACAAAACAAAACTTGCCGAAAAGCTCACTCTTCATAGAGAGTCCTGGTCCCTTTAACAAATGTTTGAAATGGGGTTGTGAAGCAGAAGGGAGTTCAGGGCTTAGTTTCTCTCATGATTGCAGCAAATCATTCATGATACTGACCTGCGCTAAGGTTTTCCAGCACTCTCTTTTCTGCATCACAAAATTGCTGTAATAAAGTATTTATTTATAACCATGGCTTATCGTCTGCTTCCCAAAAGGCATAAGTGGTCCATGCTCCTGTTCCTCACCTCTCTGCCCTTTATTTTCCTCATGCTGTCCGCCCTGCCTAGATGGCCTCTGCTAACTTGAGATAACACTTGTTCAAATTTGACCTAGGAAAACTTTTCTTATCTCCAAGGATATATTTTGGATCCTATCTTTACTTCTCAAAATATAATTGCAAGTCACTCTGACTAGGATGGTTTCTGGGAGCACAGGGAGTCATCTTATTTATCTTACTACCTCACGTCCAATGTGACACCTAGCAGATAGGTAAAGTTCAGTGAAGGCTTTTGAATGACTAACAAAGAAAGGCTTATCGCATGAGACAATTCTAATAATTGTTGTTGTTGTTGTTGTTAGATGTAAAGAGGTGAAGGGGAAGACAAACATGTCAAAGGTAATATCTTACTCTCTTGGGGCATTGAATTTAGCTCTAAGCTGTCTGGCAGCCAAGACCAACGATAAACAGAATTGGGCCAAAATACAGTAGAAAGCAGCGTGGTTGGGAGGGAGCAGCAGGGATTTGGAGGGGGAGAGAAAGAGATTTGAATCCAGGTTTGCTATTCACTAGTAACCTTGGGCAAATTCTAGAATCTCTCTTCACCTTATTCTCGCACCTGCAACACCTACTTTATCAAGTTGTGCTACGGAGTCAATGAGTTAATGTATGTGAAGTGAATGTACTTGCTCATATTTCAGAAGATCACTATGGTTTTTCTGTTGCTGTTTTGAATGAATTGACTTTACTTTTTTAGAGCAGTTAACTGTTGGAGTTTTAAGTTGAATATGGAATTAATAGGATCAGAAGCCAAATAAATGTCTTTGTCTGTAACAACTATTTGGCTGTTACAGACAAAGTAAATGTCTTTGTCTGTAACAACTATTTGGCTTTTTTCTATCACCTCTATGGAGGACAATATTAAGTGGCAAATGAACTTTCTTTGGGTGAAGAAACTTGAGACCATAATAAGTCAGCAGTAAAAGTCAAAACAGGGAAGTCATGAAAGATGTGTTTCTTTCAATTTGGAATTCAGAATTTCCACATTTGTGTCTGTTATAAAACAAAACACGAGGGGGTGTAGTTGGCAAGTGGAGTTGAGTGCATCACTGGGGCTGTTCATTGGTAGGTAGGCTGGAGGGCCTGTGAGTTTGTGGGCCCCGTGGACCCTGGGCGAAGAGGAAAGAGTGCAGAAGTGTCTGGACCTGCCAATGGGGGGACTCCCCAACCAGAAAACCACAGGGGGTGTGAAAATAAGCAGTATATGAGGGCCGAGCCACTGCCCATTCGGGGTCATGCAGACTCTTAGGAAACTCTCTGGATTATAGGTAGCATTTGTTCTTAAAGCAAATGGATTTTCAAACCCCAAACAGAGTTTTTGCAGGGCAATGGTGGACATGGGGAAAGCTAGGGCAGCCAGGGAGCTAATGTGGACAGGAGGTGAGCAGTGAGGAAGCAAGAGTGGTGAGGGATCAGCCCCCATCCGAAGCCGCATTGAGACTGGATTGATTTGCTGGGACAAGAGCGGTGTGTTCAACTGACACAAATATCCCAATCACTGGCACCGTTGCATCAGCACGTGGTTTCAGAACATCTCTTCTTAAAATGGAATGTTTTTCAGCTCTCTAGAGGCTTTGCAAGATCTGAAAAGATTTTGCTTCTGTTTGCTGGCTGCTACACATGCCACTTTTTACATCTTTACCTAGATGGAAAGCACTGTAACCCGCTGCTTTGCACGTTCAAACAAGCCCTCTTGGAGAGATGACTGCAGGAACAGCTGGCTTCCTCAGGAGCTGATGTGCACTGCCCCGATGTTACCTAAACAGCCGTCACTTACTTTTTTCCTTCCTTCAGTGCTTAAGCAAGTTTCAGCATGTTAGAAAAGAAGTATGTGGGAAATGGCCTAGAGCACTGGGATAAAAATATCTGTCACACCCTAGTTAGGGGAGGTTAAATTAACTTGAGGTTGTAAATATGGACACCTTCTGTTAGGAGCTGAACCACACACTCAGCACCCGAGAGCTCTTACTCAGCCCTCCTCATGCGGAATATGCAAGTGTAGCTGTTCACGGGGTTCCCAATTTTTTTTTTCAGTTAAGGGTTCGAAATTAAAATGACAGTTAATATGTGTACCGTATAATATGTCTACTGTATATTATGCCTACCCAAACTAACACGGTGTTAGTCACACAGTAGCAGAGTACGGAGCATTTCTAGTCTGTGGATTGCGTCTCTACAGGAAGTCCTCAAAATCAGAAGTTGGGCTGTACCCCATCAGGGCACTACTGCATTAAAATTGTTCTGAACATATGCTAATGCTAACTGGACCAAAGTGTTAGTTTTACAGATCATTGTGATGCTTGTGAAAAAGAGTAATTCACACTGAGTAAAGTGGAGAGCAGTATCTATTAAGAGCTTTACTAGTAAAGAAACAGAGGCATTTTGGGTGTCTTATATTACAAGCCTGTGTGTTTGTCCTAGCAGAGAGATGGAATCATGATAGATTAAAGACAGAGAGTGAAGAACTTTCCATCCTATTCTGATACAGTATTTTAAATAATTTATTTGATAAAAGCAATGCCTGCTTCTGATATATATGTATAGGATGACTGATCTCCTCTCAGTTAAAGACTTTCAAGGAAAATGCTGGTCTGTTTTGAACACCACATTTTCATGAGTTCCCCGTGTGGTTGGTTAGTAAATCCTTATCCCACAAAGAATTTTAAAAATGTACCAGCTTAAGGAGGTCAGAGGCTAACGCATGGAGGTGTTTAATGCACATTTTTTTTCTATTTCACTAATAGACTGTTGACATGGGTCTTTTGTGAATTCCCTGGTTGACTAAATATGTTCATGATCTGAATGAGGGGAGGAGCAGAGACTGCTCAGATTTCAGGATATAAGGTTTTGTTTAATTTCAGTCAGTCAGTTGTTGATGGCAAGTACACCAGATGAAATGCATCCTCAGAATGAGCTCCGAGATCTTTGGTTCTGTGTGTATAAATCATCTTGCCTGCCACAACACCACATCCTACAAACCCCGTTGACACTGACAGGGACCAGATGTGTAAGGCCGTGGCAAAGACATTCGGTTTGGACATCAGCTAAGTGACAGTTACATTCAGAAGCACCAGTTGAGGGGTTGAGATTTTGTCGAGTCCATCAGGTAGATGGAAATCTGCATTTAATGTTATCACATGTCTTTAAACACTTAACTAAGGATAAAACCACCCCTGACCATAGAATTGAGCTTAAAATAGCCTTGTTTTAGCTCTTCAGACTTAAATGTTTCTTGCTCGCTCGCTCGCTCCCTCTAGTTTTCTCACACGGTCTCATTTTTGTAGCCACAATGTGAAGAGAGTTTAAAAAGTAAAACATACATTTATAAAACAGGTGTAAAATATTTTTTCCTGGAATGTTTTCTGCCTTATTCTATCCCTGCCCATCTTTGAGGATACTGAACATGATAAATTTGTAAGCAAATAAAGATATACATAATACATTTTATATTCTTATTCTAACACAACAACCTTAAATTTACTATGGGTACTGAAAATGCTAGTATTTCCATGTTACAAAATTTCCCTAAATTTTTACTTTTAAGAGTGTAGTAACTTCTGGAAGTTCTCTGTTTCTAAAGCTTGAGGTTTAAAAATTTCTAACTATTGAAAGAACAATAGTTGATGTAGATTACCATTCTAAGTACAGAATTCTTTGCACAAAGGTAATGAGAGGCTGAAGTCATTTTAATGTAAAATTGAAAGAAGCAGAAGATCACAAAATAGGCTCCGCATGATGAAGTGGTTTTTATGTAGCATTTTGGGTGATTACATGTTTATTCTTCATCTTATTTAAAAAATATATAGCTATATTTGTATACGTTTTATCGATATGTAGATAAAATAAGTAGAAGCTGTTAAGGAAAAGGTTGTATTTATCTTAAAACAATTTCTCATTGAGTGTAGCATAAACTCTCTCAAAATAACTACTCAGAAGGGGGTTATAGAATTGCATGACTTCAGTTTTCAATCTTCAGAATTTCAGTGACAAAATAGGAATACAGTTTTACTTTTAGAAAGCCTGAATATTGGCATTTGCTTTAGTTTCTATAAAAGCAATTGCAAAGTGACAGAAGGAAAATGTTTGCGCTAATTATGAAGGGAATTATTGCTTTTGTTCATATTGGGACCCCTTTAATGTTTGAAGAGTGGGTTAATGGTCGTGTGTCTTCATTCAGCTATGCCTCCATCACACACACACACACACACACACACACCCACACACACACACACACCCCTCAGTTGGCATTTTTGCCTACAGTCTGTTGAGAGCTGATTATAGTTCTAATCAAAACTGTCACAATCAGGGGAGACAATTAGCCAGGTTAGACCTCTGCTGATTTGCATGTGGCCCTTAGCATCCGATGGCCTTGAGGACCCTTGAATCATATCAACAAGTTTTCAATAATACCTGCTCAGCTCCACCTGCAGCTGCTGGGGTCTGCCTTTCATCTCTGGATTTGCTTGAGTTTGTGAGTTCCTGTTTATTTTAAATTGAGACCACAAGGTATTGAAATTTTCAAAAGTGGAAACTTGGCAGCCCTCATTGCTAAGGCCATTTTTAAATCCCCTAGTCAATAGCTCCAAAAATCATGAAATCAATTACCTATAAATAGATTTCCATTTGTTTCTGTACTTATGCACTTGTGGAACACAATTTATAGAGTTTGTATCCTATGTAAAATGCATGTCGATGCAGTACGGGAGACAGAATCCCATATATTAATAGGCCTAGAATATTTTAAGGCTTACTTAAATCAGAATGACATAAAACACATTTGGCAATATTACATTTAGATTTTGTTTTCAAGGGAAATAAATTTTGTTCTGAATAGATTTTATTTGTTATATTAGTCTGGTCATTGTCTGATTTTACCAGATGCTAGAAATTTTTTAATCAAAAAAGCAATGTCTTTTTTCTCTTTTTAAATACTTTTTAAAAGTAATCTCTACACCCAGTGTGGGGCTTGAATTTATAACCCTGAGATTGAGTTGCGTGCTCTACCAACTGAGCCCACGAGGTGCCCCCCAAAAAGCAATGCCTTTTAGACACTCCTTTAATATCTACTATGTCTAAATAGCCTTCATATCTTTCTAATTGAGCATTCTTCCAGTTTTAGACCTCAAGTCTAGGACATAACTATGCTCCAGGATTTTGTAGTCAAATATATGCCATTCATTTCAATATCCAGTTTAAATGGTATATTATCATTTAGAAGTGTCTTCAGAATGAAGCTAGAAAATCAAATAGAGACTTTTTTTAACATTGTGAGACTTGCTACTTTTATATAAGGATACAATGTTCGTATAAATTTTTTAAAAAGAATAAAGGAAAATCAGATAAGCATTCTTTTGTGGTTATTTGAAAGATTAAGGTATTTTACTAAAATATTAATTTTATGTCTTTGAGTTAGGTCTTTGTGTGTATTCATATCTCGGTGTTCATGAGTTAGCCCGTATAAATGCACTATAATTCTTATATTTAGCTAATGACTCTAATAGGGAAGATCAATTAGAAAATGATTCTTTAAGCGTTTAATACATAAGAGACTATCATTTGTTTTATATAAAGATTTTTCTTTCATCATAGTTCTGATCATTAAATGAAAATGAGGGTTCAAAAATTGAAGCAATTTTTATAAGCACATGTCACCTTCGTGAGTCTGACATTTCTTAAGCGGGTCTGGGCATGGGTAATTTATATAATTTCTCTATGCATATATTTATTCACTCATCTAAGCTTTCATTCTCAATAGTGAAATTTAAATAAGTGAATTCATTAATTCATCTTCATTATTTCTATATAAATAAATCTACAAATATATGTAATCAATATGTGTTTATATTTGTAGATTTATTTATGTAGAAAGAATGTATACTATATATATACACTATATATACTATTATATGCTACTACATACTATATAATATGATTCTCATATATTTCTTCTCCACCTCCAAAACTGTATAGCAGTTGATTTCTCCGAGTGTATTTTTAAGGTTTCTTTTTCTTTACATGTCACAAAATTAAAAATACTTGTTGGCTTTACTTGTGATTCATTTTTGCCGTTTATAGCTTGAACAATCTTGCATGTTTTTTTGCTATACACATATGCAGAGACAGCTAATACAAACCAAAGTAGCTGATTTATCCAGTTGCTCTATGGGCAATTAAACCAGGAGTATTATCTCAGCAGGAATAAGTGGGCAAATTACACATGTGAAGTAAATGGGTCTTTGACGCTTGAGCACATAGGTATTACTGTACGAGAGGCTACGTTAAGATTCATGTAGAGATCAATGGGGGTTTATTGATGAACACCAGAGAATAGAGGAGTGATGTCATAAACTTTTAATAGTCTAATAAACTATATTTAAGGTTTTCCATCTTGGTGAGTTCTATAGCTTTTATGCAATAGAATAGTGTGATCCTCTACACATTGTGAAGAGAGCTCTCTGACTTCCCAGGGGATTAACCCTAAGGGATCAAATGCCAAGGCCACGCCACTCTCGGTTTCCTGCAGTTGTCTAAAGAAAATGAAAAGCCAGATTACCTTTGTTCTCTTTAAAAAAAGTAACAAATGAGAAAGCATTGTGGCCTTTTAAATATTACTTATGAGTTGCGACATATCAGCAAAACGCTCTTATCCTGGTTGGTTTGAGTGGTCTCTGGTTGACCTCTGCAAAAGTATATAATTTTAGAATTCTAAACACCCCCAGTGTGTCTTACAAAACAGAGTCCAGTTCATGTGAAATAATGAATACTTTGTTGGAGGATTTAGTAGATGAACCACATACATTGAGTGCCCCGGTGTTCACCCTTCGCCCTCTAATTGCTCAGTGTTTCATGCTTTTATCATTTATAAGCAAATTTAAGGGGCAAAAGTAGAAAAAAATTTGAGTTACTGAGGAATACCTTCGGGCATTAGGCTGTCATGAATGTTATGGATGAATTACAGCTTTGAACATGCTTAAAGACATCAGGAGGAGAAACTATTTAGTCAGCAAAACTAGTTTAGGAAGATGAGGAGCAGGAGAGTGGCAGAAGGCAGTTCACAATTGAAGACCTGTGACTTAATTTACATCGAGTCACAATTAAGCTGATAGCACAGGTTTTCCAGGAAGTCAAAATGTCACTGTCATCCAGAGAAGCCAAGAACTTTGCCTTTGGAATCCTAAACCCAAATATACAGAGGTCCCAAGGTGCTTAAAAAAAAATTGTTTCAGTGAATCAGAATGACCAAAAAAACCACATTTTTTGTCTGGTATATCCCATTGTCTCCCTTAGAACCCCCCTCCTTCCTCCTAATTCTAAACTTGAGGCATATAAAGTATTTCAAGGCTTTCTGTCATAGGTAATCCAAATTTATTGCCAAAAATAACAGATCATTTGAAAGGACATGATTTGCCTCACCTCTGGGACCCGCAGGCCTATCTACCATGCATAACAACAAAACATTTATGTCAGCATATCCTTCATCAGAGAACCAAAAGGGAAAGTTAGAAAAATAAAAGAAATGACCTCCATCTGCTTAACATATTGTCAACAGTTTTGGAGAGAGACAAAATCTTAAATTACCCCTGCACTTAAGGCACCTAATTACCTTCCAAAAGACTTTGGAAGAGAGGAAGTTTTATCTGTCCAGAGAGGGTAATACAGATGGGTTTTTTTTCTCTCATTTTTAGTAGGAGGGAACAGGTGTAAAACAATTTTGATTAAGTGCACGTTCTATATTTATATCCCTGTAACGGGGATGTTGGAAGCCAGAGAGCTCCTCAAGGACTTCAGGTGTTATGAGATTCCATGAAACCGTTTCAGAAGATACTTGGGGGCGGGGGGGATTTCTCAACAGTGACCTCACTGATTTTTCTCATCATTTTGCTTGTCATTTCCTGTTGCGCTGCTTAGGCCCTTGGTAGGGTTGAAAGCAGGTGTGGGGGGTAAATGATCATGTGATAAACTGTACCTATAGCTTCTCTTCTAGCTTTTCATCAATGGTGACGTTTCTGTCAGTTGTCACCACCTAAAAGATCTCTGGTTCTGCCACTTTCTGTGTGGGAAGAGTGGAATCCTTTTCCTGATTTTGGTCATATTTTTGCCCTTGGCAGCTTTCCACATCACATGCTAGATCCTCATCTTCATGACCTCCTCGTGTCCCCTGGGTGCTAGGTGTTGTACCAGCTTCGGGTGTGTGGTTAGAGCTGCTCCTCACCCCGCTGAAATGGGTGTAATGAATGGGATCTGGAGTGGAATTGGGTGTCATCTTAGTGTTCTACCAAGTCTTAGCATTCAATATCTGAACTAATTCAAACACCAAATCTGTATCACCTGTCCTGCGTGATCCCTGTGCTGAACTAAAAGAGCATTGTAGAACCCTGAGGACATCTAGTATTCCATTTATTTATTTTAAAAAGTGAGGTACAAAGAGATTAAGTAACCTGACCAATTCACACCACATTTAAAGCAAAGACTATATTGCAACCCAGATCTCTTAACTTCACATTCATTGTTCTTTCAGCTGCTCTACTTGAACTTGTAACACATTTGGTCATACTCATGCATTGCAAAAACAATGAACAAATGTTAGCGATTTCTTTTAAACCTCTTCTGATGTTTCTGCCTGTTGCTTTTCTCTTGTTCCTGACCTTTTTTTAAAATCCCACAAATGCTCTACTTCAGGCTCTTCGTGTCTAGGCAATCATCAGAAACTGAAGTGAAGAGCTTGCATCTGACTTTTCTTGTAGTTTCCACAACACAGAGTACTTTGCAAGGAGTAGGGTCTCTGCAGATAGTTGCTGACTGGCTGGAGAAGTGAAGGTACCGTTGTCAGCCGCGGGAAGTAAGGAGTCCTCTGCTGCCGCCTGAGATGTCTGTGTGTAAATGTTGGCTTGGTCTGTTGCGGTGGAGTCCTTGGGATCTTCCTCCTTGAGACTTTCTCCCCACGCATTCTGTCTCCTCCAGGGCTAAGAGAACCATCATTTAAAAATACAAACCCACTCATGTTCTGCACCTCCTTAAAACTCTTCTTGGGTTCTCAATTGCCTGCCCAACTCCTTTCTCCAAATAAAGTTTTCGCTTGCCTTGGCAGCCTCATTTGCCCTTTCAACAAACTCTTTGCTTTCAAGCCTTCTGGGGTTTTTGCCCTTCACTCTTTCCTCGAAAGCCTACTCTCTCCCCTTCTCTTGGGATAATTCTGTTCATCTTCCAAGACCTGGCTCCCCATGAGCTCTTCCTGAACTCTTCGAAAGTCTGTTCCTATTCCCTGTTTTCCACAGTATTTGGTACACATTTCTCTTCTAACATTGATCACGTTTTATTGCACTGATTTGTTTGTGAGCCTGCCTCCCCCTCTAGATTGTCAGTTTTTGTAGGTCGGGACTATGTCTTGGTTCATTTTTGTTTCTCCACCTTCAAGTACAATGCCTGAGTTACAGGAAGCCGTCAATGCACTGAATGAATTAATTAACGAAGAGAGGCAGGGCGTAAATATGTGAAAAGTCAATCAAATTAAGAAAGAATGGAAGGTCAATCTAATATCATATTGCTCAAGTGAAGTGTAATTTTAAAGTTTAAGTTAAAATAGACCTTCTTGTAGAGAAATGTCATTTATTCTAATGCATTGTGATGACAATCGGTAGAGCTGATCTCAGCAGAATTGGGAAGCTCAAGTATTTCTCCAGTATTTCACCCTGCACCCCTGTCATTCTGTCTGGTGTCTGCTTCCTGAACCCTCTTCTCCAGACCCTGCAGACCACTTCCTCTTTCTCATCAAAATTTACCCACCATATGCCTTAGTCTCTCAAGGATCTTAACTCTGCAAGGTGACAGGTATTAATGAGTCAGAAAAATGAAAATACATTAATGCATTAGCTGGCAAGTATGATTTCTCTTCTAGGCAGAATAACACTTTACACATATTTAAGAACTGAAATTCACTTTTGAGAGGACATTTCTGTTTAAAGATGGCTTTTGTGTCCTAGAAATCATACTACAATGGCAACTGCCCATCTCTTCTCAGTGTATTTATATATCCAACATACTTACAAAGGGCACCTGATTTGTCTTTGGGGCTGCATAGGCAGTCTCTCCAAAGAGTCAGCATGTTCTCATCCCCCATTTCTATAAACTTATTATTTTTTTTAACATTTATTCAGTTTTGAGAGATAGAAACAGAGTGTGAGCAGGGTAGGGGGACAGAGAGAGAGGGAGACACAGAATCCGAAGCAGCCTCCAGGCTCTGAGCTGTCAGCACAGCCTGGCATGGGGCTCAAACCCACAAACCGTGAGATCATAACCTGAGCTGAAGTCCGAAGCTTAACCGACTAAGCCCCCCAGGCACTCCTCTATAAACTTTTTGAAAATCACTGTTCATTACTTTGTAAACAAAACTTTGTTATAATTACACTTTACCTACTCGAGGTGTTGCAATGATTATCACAATTTTTATTTCTAGACGTCTTTGAGATTCTTGAGATATTTTTCAAAGTAGTAAAATTCTTTGTCTTTGGTCAAAAAATATTCTTAGTTATGCAACTAATATAATTGTACATATTCCTCTTCCGTATACTATTTGTCAAGCACTGTCCAAGCATGTTCCATTCAATCCTTGTTTACTCATATAATTCATTCATGTAATCCTAAATAATGTCCAAAGAGTTATTATTCAGATGTTACAAATGAGGAAACTGAGGCATGGAAAGGTAAAGTAACTTGCCAAGGTTACACAGTTAGTAGAAACAGATCCCAGATTTGAAACCAGGCAGGTGGCTCTCAATCCTTTTCTCTTGACCTCTTTCCTGTGCTGGCTGCCACACCAATAAGATAGTAGTTTCCTCTCAGTTATCAGCTGGATGCCTGCAAAGTCTGGGAAATGAAGATAAAGTTGAAATATCTTTAATCAACTCTGATTTCCTTGATAACCACCAGACATTAGCAAACTTTACAAACCATATGTGCTGAAAAAGCCAGGTGCCACGAGGAGGATTAGAAATGAAATTTTCTTTCCACTCTGATTTCCACTTTTTATTAGTGACACCTCCCAAGTGGTTCAGAGAATGCCTATTAGTGTTTCTGGACATCTTGTACGATTTGCAACCATCCTTAGAGAGGTCTAGGTGGCTGAACTCCACACCTGCCAGGTGTCCCTCTGCCCCTGTCGAACATCCCTGCCTGAGCAATTCTAGAATGCTCAATAAGCTGAGAAGTCTCCCTGTTCATAGACTCAACATCTTGTGATTTCTCCATTGTCACATCCATGGTGTCGGTAATTGTCCCGGAGGAGGACGACAGCAGCTTCTCACTGGGCTTTCGCATATCCCCTCTTCCTTTTTGGACATAGGTAAATCAGCGAAGTGAAAACAGGAAGAGATAGTTATAAATCCTTCAATAGAGCACATGTGTGCTTTGCACACGGTGGATTAAAATACTCTTTGGGTTTAAAGAATCATCTCTCATAATGGCAACGTCTGTACTCTTTTGTCTTATCAAAAGCTTTTGGATGGCTTTATATTTAAACAAGTGATTTTATCCTTAGTCCCAAAACTCAGATTAGATTTGTTTATTTGAACCCATAAACATAAGGCATTTAGACTAATAAATATTGAAAAATATGTGGTTATATATATATATTTTTGTTGTTGTTGTTGTTGTTGTTTTGTTTTGTTTTGTTTTGTTTTGTTTTCCCCCTCCAGAATGAAGCACTCAATAAAAGCCCTTTTTGAGACTGGGAGCAAATAAATAGCAAACCACGTCTGAAAAATCATTCCTCTGGGGATTTAGCCCTTTTGCTAGTTTTCACAGGAAAGGCTATTCTACTTCGAAGCCTGACTGTCTTACACGAGTGGTTACAGAAAAGGAGAGCCATTCCTGCCCTGCGTACGGCAGCTGTGCTTGCTTAAGGTTTTATAATCTGTAATCTCAAATTGCGCTTCTATTTTAACTTCAGCGTGCCTACAGTAGCACAGGATGCTTTTCAAATGTTCAGACATGACTCCCTAAAATTGAAAAGAGAAGTTGTTCCAGTGAGTATTCTCATCTTCTCAGAGACTCTCCCTCTGATGTGATAACGTGAAGTACTTTTTCGTGGCACCCATAATTTCCACTTACGCTGTTTAGCTTATGCAAACTTTTAAATAGGGCTGTAGATGTAAGAGCATATGAAGATCTGTACAGATTTTGTGTGGCTTTGCATTATTGTTTAGTCAGCGAGGATTCTAATGGAGTGCCGGGGATGAGACAACAAGAATCTAATCAATAGTCACAAAAAGCAAATGAACTTGCATAAATTAGCACTCTAATAGGAAAAGATAAATGCATGTACTTTTCCATCTTTGAAGCAATACACGTTATTGAAAGAGGTCTAACAGACACCGCCTTGATTTATTTTTACCTTTTTTCAAGGGTGCTGGAACTAGAAAATGCAAGTAAATTGAGCATTCAAGGTGGCTGCTGGGAACCACTGAAATCAGATCAGTGTATCAAATACAGTATGTAGAATTCAGCATGTTATGTCCACATGGATGACATTGTCATTATTGTTGCTCATAACAGTATAAATAACAAAGCTCTCCAGAGGAAGGTTTGTTCCGTGACCAGGGTTTGTCTTGGAGAAAGCAGTCTCTGATCCTGACATTCAGGCCTTTTCAGTGTACTCCACTGTACATTTACGCCATATCCACTAAGCAAACGGCAGGAAGTGTTTGTCAGATGTAGAGTGGCTGGGTGCCGAGGACCTGGGCAGGCACAGATCAGCCGCCACTGTAGCATCATACGGTAACTTCATTAAGTGTCACCAGTGGCGGTCAAGGAATTCTCAGGGAGTGAGATCAGCAGCGTGCTTTCTCATTACACCAATGCTACTCTGTTGGGGGTGGGGTGGGGTGGGGTGTGCTGGCTCGGGCACAAATGTCAGAGGGTAGCAAGTGTCTGGCACTACAGCTTCTAGCCACAGTAAATAATTAGTAACATCCAAGAACTTTCTCTACCACTTCTTCCTGTTCCTTCCAACTCTTGGTTTACTGTTTCTGTCTTGGGAAAGGAACTGGGTATACAAGGGGCTGCCAAGTAGCCTTCACTGCCTTGGCTAAAAGGCAGAAATGTCCACCATGGCTTTGCTATCTCACTCGGGCAACTTCAGGCCGGCACAGCAACCTGATCGTTTGTGTTCCTGGCTGAAGAAGAAATACCCTACTGGCTTCATAATGGCGCTTCTCAAAGAGCTCACCTATAGATGGGGAGAAATCTGCACTCCAGGGAAAATTGGATATCCTCTTTTGTGATATTAGGGAATACTCTGGTTTGAAGTAGGCACTTTTTAAGATATGTGTAAAATTCACAATGCTACCTTTTTTTTTTTTTTTTTTTTTTTTTTTTTAGCACCTAGAGAACTTTCGCTCTTTGGGAAGTCTTCTAGAAATTCTATTTTAGGGGAAATACCATCTGTATTGTTGGAAAAGAAAGAAGAATTAATTTGTCAGTGTTGTTTTGATCTCAATCCAGAAAGCCAAAAAAGAGTTTAAAAAAAAATGTCTGTTGAGTATCGGCATTTCTTATCTTTTTCTTTGCATATTTTAAAAATAGGTCTTTCCTTAGCTCTCTTCCATTATGGTTAACTGTAATCAGTACTTTATGGTTATATTATATAGCTTTGTTTCATTAGGGCAATGAAAATGGTATTGAACAATAGCAATATAATGTGGGGAAACAGTTTGTAATTCGGTTGGAAATTGCTAATGCCGTAGACAGTAATACAATCAGCTTGACTTCCCTAGGAAAACTTGAGCTAAATTTCCTCTATTTTTCTTTTAAATCTTCTTATAAAGTGGGGGTGAGAAAGATTCTCTGATCAACACTGGAAAGCTGGGTCCCCCTGTGTAGAGAATTTCTTTATGCATTGAATTTTGAATGACATCTACAGGTCCTGGGAAGAGCTACTATTTAAGACTCAAACTTTCCCTGGAGATTTTTTTAAAAGAGACTAGATAATTAACAGTCCTGAAAGGAAACAGCTGGAAGAGATGGTGCCTCAAAGTCCCTTCCACTGGTGTCTCTCTCTATCGTTTTGATGCAGAAGCAGTGTTCCTGTGAAATTATTATCAAGTATTATGTACCAAGGGAAAACTAGAGGCCATCTCTTTACAAGCCTATGTCATGCATGCTGTGTGCATTCAGGAATTTATAATCACTGTAGGTTAAGACTGGTCCACAGTAGTGGTGTCTATGAGTACAAAAGTAAATAACCTGGTGTTTGTAAGGAGTGGTAAGTTATGATTTTCTTAGATTCAATAGCACACATAAATATTTAGCTGCAAATACAATGCTGGGAATTCCACTTTTAATTCCATGAGCGCTTGGGCACGCTGGCTTACACTATGCCATTTAGAAAAAAAGGAGCGATGTGTTTAAACTTGAGATTCCCTATAAATTTTTCTAGTCATTAGAACCAATACAGCTTCCTCTTAGGTGATATAAATTTTTAAATATCTTAATTGTCTAACAGAGAATAGCAATATTTCATATTTCCAGACATGTCCAAACATCTCTGACGTCTTTAGAGAGATCAATCATATCTCGAAGCCACCACCTTGATTTAAAAAATAAACAAAAATACATTTAATACTCTACCAGGAAGTGCTACTGTGCATATGTAAATTTATAATTTATTCCTTCAGCTTTTATCCTAGAAACTTGTATTCAAACTAAAAAAAAAAAAAAAAAAAAAGGTTAAAAGAAGCCTTTCCCATGATTCCTAATTTCCAGTTAATTTCCTGTAGTGGCTTAGAATACTTGGTAACTTCTTAGGATTCCAAACCCCATGAAGGTGTGTGTAAGCCTCAGGTCATGTCCCAGTCATGTGGTCAACGCAGTGCCAGCACAGCTTTATTGCCGCGCAAGCAAAAGGAGAAGGCGTTTCTGCAACGTGGACACCATCCTTCCTTCCGCCAGCCTCGCATATGGGGGCTGCTTCAGGGCGGGGTTCACAGCGCCAAGGCTTGCCTCCTTGACCAGTGTGTATCACGTGTTTCCTTCTCTACTTGTGTTTGTAAAACCATAGTAACGAGCACTTTCAGTGACCAAGACTTAGACTTTTCATTTAATGACTGGGATTCCTAAAACATCCTTGGGTGGGTCTTAGCTGTGATGAGTCTCTTCTCAGCTACAGAGTGTTCTGAGACAGAAAATCTGGAGTATATCAACATGAATTCCTGGTTTGCCTACATCTTTGCTTCCCACAGATAGGGTTGAAAAGTATGCTGTGTGTTTGTGGAATGGGGGAAAAAAGTGTCTTTTAGAATACAAAATGGGCTAAGACTTTGAGTATCTGGCATACACTGAGTAGGTACCTATATACTGAATTAAAACATCAATAATCAATAAATGAAACTGTCCTGTTTTGTAAATAAAGTGATCAGTGAGCTATAATGCCATTTCTAGATCCAGATTCGATGCTGAGTCTCAGGCTCATTTAACAGCCCCTCTGTGTTTCATACGAGGTTTGCTGTTTTCCTGACTAGCTCATCCACACTGAGTTTGTAACTTAACAGCAACTTGCATTCTCGCTCTCTCTTTTGGACTTGAACAGTGTGAAGGGCAATAAAATGTTAATGTGCATGTCAAAGAAACTTCGGGATCTAGGACTGCACTACCCAGCACTGAAGAAAGCCAGTTGTGACCCTGTCCTCTCAAGGCTCATGATGCTGAGTTGTCACCCAGCATGAAGTGCCCGTTATCACCCTCTTAGTTCATCATCTTTGTGTCTTGGCATTAACCATCCCTCTGAAACCTCACAGTCCCTGCAAGCGGCTGATTCAGAGCTTGTAGCAGGACCAAACATTCTGAAAGTTCAAGAGGAGGGTCATGTGCATTGGCTTTGAACTGTAGTTCTCTTCCAAGGTAGACATTTTAAAAGGGAGCTTATTAAAATGAAAGGGGAAGGGGAAAGGCAACAACTCTCTTCTCTGCCACGGAGATAGACAAGCATTTAAGTAGGTAGAGATATTATGGCACTTGAGAATCCCCTAAAGTGCTTAGATTTATTTCTCAGAAATAAATGGTGAATTGTTTATTTCTTTCTCCCCTTTATGTTTCCTTGGGATAGAGCAATTAGTTTCTTATTTTTTATGATTGCATTCTTCTTGCATATATCTTTCTGTGGTCCAGGCTATAAAAGTAAATAGAGGATCCAGCTGTATGAATGAATATCCTTTTAATGAGTGTGGGAGGAAATAATAATACTAAGTAGTGCAAAACCATTTTTATGTGATGAACCAAAGTACCTTTGTTCCTAGGCTCCCCAGTCTTAAGCTACAGGCCACCAGTAAATGTGTGCATAAAATGACAGTTTTATGTATTCTGGTGTTAACAAAGGTACCTCGTGGTTGGTGTTGTCCCCAGAATGCACTTAACAGGATTTTTGAAAGGCGGTGGCATATTCTGTTTTAATTTCCAGGGTCTAGGAAGGGTAAAATAGAGTCTGTGACTTTTCTGTAACACCCTTCATTCTATCTTTGGGTGAAAGCCTTGCTGAAACAGTGAGATAACACAGTTGCTGGGTGATAATACAGTCGTTTTCATGGTGCCGTGAGTTAATTTCAGAGGTGAAACTATCCTTGCTTAGGAAAATGAGGTGCCTTCTCCCCTCAGACCGGCCATTTGCTTGGAACAGCAAATGGATATTGAGTGTCTCCTGTGTGCAGGGTACCGTGGGGCTGCCGGCATTGGCTCCCTTCCCCCCCCTCCCCTCCCCGACGCCCTTCCTTCCCAGCTATTGTTACCTTGTTCTTCATCAGTGTTTTGGGTTTTTTTGTTGTAATTCAGTACCATCCCACCCCAAACCCTTCCATTAATTAAACTTTACCTGTATAAGTTTGCTCAGGCTGCCATGACAGAATACCAGAAACTTGTTGACTTGAACAACAGAAATTTATTCTCGTGGTTCTGGAGGCTGGAATCCCAGGTCGAGGCCCAGCAGGTCAGTTTCTGGTAAGAGCACTGTTCATAGCTTGCAGAGGCAGGGGTCAGGGGGCACTCATTTTAGAAGGATGCTAATCCTGTTGGGTCAAGGCCCCACCCTTATGGCCTCATTTAACTTTGATTGCCTCCATAAAGGCCCTATCTCCAAACACAGGCTCACATCGGAGGTTGCAACTTCAACATATGAATCAGGGTAGGGCACCCGATGGGGGGAAATCCTGAAATTGAGGAGCATACCATGGCTTGAACTTTGTACCAGTTACTGAACTTTTAACCTGACACTCTGCACCTCCTCCACCTAGCAGTGGCGCATGTGAACTCATTCCGATGATTGCAGGGGAGAGTTGGGAAGTCCCAGGATAAAGCCAAATGAAGAATCTCAGGTCCCATTTGCCTTCCGACCTGCCAACAGGGACCTGGAGTATTTAGTAGAGGGATGAAAGAACAGATTACTAACTCCCAGAAAAGCCCAAGATAATGGATTGGTCCTAGTCTTCCCTGACAAGGATTTGAGTCACTATTTGGCAGCTTTGAGGTGACTCTGGTGAGTTCCTGAGAAAGCTGCTTTCCTCTCCTGACCCTGGCTTGAGTGGCAGAGACCAGATGTTCTGGTAGGAGGGGCACCATCTGTACCCCCCATGACTCCTGCTAACTGGAGCAAACCCTGGGCACATCCCAGCCCGGTCTAGGCCTGACCTGAGCAGAAGGGAGCCTCAGAAGCAACAGACCCTCTGGACTGCTAGCTCGTGGTTGCTGGGACACAGCTCAGAGCAGAACAGTGGTTGGCGGAGGCTGAAAGGGAGCCTTGGCTGTTGCTGCCAATGTGATAGGCGGTTGCAGGATTTTGTGAAGCAGTCTGATGAACCCTCTCAAATAGAGGCACCTAATGCTGCTCAGCTGTGTAATTGGGATGGAAATGGGCCAATGAGAGGCGACAGTTTGTGCTTAACCTTTTGGGAGTCTTGTTCAGGAGACTGTGTGTGGGGGGAAAAAAGAAGCATTACAAATAATAAGCTTCTCCGCCTGATTTGTAATGAATTAGTAATAAATGGCCTAGCGCTCTACGAAAGTCTGACGATTACAGAGCAGCTAAGTGCACGGGACCACATCTTATTTTGATCAGCTGTAGCATAGCAAAGACATGTAATTATCATAATCTAACAATTAGCCTGGCATCACTTTCCAGTGTTTAATTACCCCGATAAATGGTAATTGAATAGAGGACTTAATGACAAGAGAGAAACTTTCATTCTGCCTTAGGTGCTTAAGTTGTCTACTCGGCTGGGCATAATTTTCTAGCATTGCTTGAACCGCGGTCCTGATTATAATTTTCCTTTTTGCAGCCGGCCATTATTTTGTTTTCTGATCTTGACCCTTGCGTATAATATTACGTAGCTCTTCTCAGAATTTAGTACTGGGACCCAGGACACAGAAGGAGAGTATGGGGCACTTTACCCAGTTCTTTTCTTAAGCATTCCCTGAAATATCCTTCTGATACAGTTTCCTTCTTTGGACATGTGTCAAGTCACTGCCATGTGCAAACACTGTGCTATGTGCCGGGGGTACAGAGATGATGAAACACCAGCACTATCTCCAAGGAGCTCTCTCTCTAAAAAAAGGTCTGTATAAAAATACAGTAATGATCATTATTTCTGTTACAGCGATTTGCTCTCAGCATGGACCCAGTTTCCTTCTAAATCTATGTATTGAGCTTCAGTCACTTCACGACCTTTCATGACCATGCCCACCACCTCACCTCTAATGGCTCACCTCCAGATCTCTGTTCTCTTACCTTAGGCTCTTCTCTGGTTCCAGATTTGTATCCACTTGCTCACAGGGTTATAACCAACCAAATGAAAGTAACTGCTTCTCCCATGCCAATTTGCATAGGACCAGCAACAATGTTTGCTTTGCATCCTAAAGCTTTATATGAAACACTATTATTATTAGTGTTTTGCCCTAGTATTACCAAATATATGCCTCCTCTTGCAGTGTGCAGATCAAACATAGAAGAAGGTGTTATTTCCTTTCTTTCTTACTGGCTTGTTTTTTGTTTGTCTAACAATAAATTTATAAGAGAGATTAATTCCTTGCCACAGAGGTCTTGGGTCCCCCACCCTGAATTTTTGAAAAGTCAGGGCCAGATTTTAGATTTTGATGGTAAAATGTCCCGTAAGTTATGATCAAGACAGAAGACAAATATTTATTTCACTGTTCGCATATCAGGACTTAAGAACCACTAAACCGTTATTTGAATTGGTTAACAGAAATGACATTTATTATAGCTCTTTGGTTATTGTTAATTAGTGTTAATTACTCTTAAAACTGGGAGTAGCCTGAAATTCCACTGGGTAACTCCATCCCCGTAAGATACAAAGGGGCTACCTGTATGTAAGCAGTTTGGCAGGTGGCTTATTTGTTTGATTGACTCCTGCATCCCCTGAACAGAATCAGTTTGTTTAATCCTGTTCTCCTAGGACAGCGGCTGGGTAACCTGTTCACTGATTTCCTGCATCTGCTTTTGGACCCGTGTTTATGTGGCAGGTGCTCGCTTCTGTGCGCTTGACATGATGTAAAACTCTGGATAACTTAGGGCACGAAGGGCAGCTTTGTCAGGAAGCCCCAGACCAGCAGGAGTCAAGAAAGAGCCTGTTTTGCTTTGTGGAAATGACCTCTGTTAGGACATACACTGTGATTCTTTATTTTATTTTACTCCCTTTTGGAAAGCCATTTTAGTGATCTGCAGTGTGTTGGGTGTGTGGGACTCTGCCTGGTTAATTCTTTGGCTGACTTAGCCTGTTGATGTTGACACATTCTTACTCCATGCGTGAGGCCGCTCTGGGGGCTTAGAAGCAATTAGACTGTCACCCAAAGCTCCCAGTCCCTTCTTGAAGGCAAGTCTTATTTAGGCTCTGCCAATTTAATGCTTTGTTTCCTTTGGAGCTCCTCAGTCAAGCTAATAAAACAAACTCCAAATGAGTTAAAACACTGGAGGAGAGAAGATTTTGTGGGCCTTGTACTTGAAACAGGTGTTACTCTTGGGAGATACCGATTGTAAAAAGTCATTCAGACTGATGTGACTTGTAGCAGAAAAGCAACAAACAAAAGCTAGTAGAGGTTTTGTGAAATTTTTAAACCGCTTGCTGTTAAAGCACATGTACGCCCACGTACACACGTGGAAAGAAAAAAGGTGACAGGTTACTGTACTAAAGCACTAATGAATTCCAAATATCTGGCCACGCAAATTACATCTTATTCCCATCACCAGCAGTTACTGAATTCAAGGCAAAGCTCTTATGCTGCAGAATTTATAATTACCAAAACATGCATGCATAAGAACTTTATTGGAATTGATGTTAATGGATAGATAGAACACCAGCGCCGGGTTCTAACTGTTATGTCAGTACCTTGTGCTCCGTTGGATAAAAGTGTATGTGTTATGGCATACAGTGCTTTAACTGCAAAAATAAGTAAGAAACGTTTCTGAAATTCATCCTTGAATATTTTTTAGCCTGTAAATCTCCACTTCTCTGGGAATTTTAGTTGGGATTGGTATGTTCTAGAGCCTGGAAGAGTGGATTGGACTGCCTGAAATGTGTTTTGGTCATCAAACCTCATTCATACTTACTTCATTGAGCCTTAGCAGCTGGCCTGGTAGTGGTGAAACTGTGCAGGACTCCGTCTCAGAGCCAAAAATGAAGGTCAGTTACCAATGCATGTGGATGACAGACATGTTTCAGCCCGTGAGAGAAAGAAGACATTAAAAACTAGCAAAGCAAATCTTGCTTCAGCCCCCAGGTGCTATTATTCATCTACCCTAAGTTTGATTTGCTGTTTGTATTTCATGCTCTAACCTCTGCAGGAAAACAAAACAAAACAAAACAAAAAGAGCATCTTCAGACTCAGGATATGAAAGCCATAAGGCTTGCATTCTGTGCTGAGAGAATAACAGAAGGAGACAAGGAGAGACATGTTTGCGACAGAGACTGCCATCCTGCCCATCTCCTCACGAAACGTGTTTATAAACCAAACCCCATGTCTGTCGAGGGCCCATTAGGACTTCCAGGACAAATGAGAAATTCTTCTGGTTAAGAAGAGACATCTTACTCTGAAATTAGCCTTTAAATCAATAAGAGTAGAGTCAAAAGACCGTGCTGCCAAGATATATTCACTCTAGATTTAGTTCAAAATTTGGGAGGAACCCTAAGCTGATAAATTTCCTTAATCTTTGACCATAAATCATATCCTTCTTTTACATTTCAATTTCAGAATGTAATACATTAAGTTGCCTTGTAATTAAAGAAGTGACATTGTAGTTCTGTTCAAATAGGAACATTAAGACAATCACCCCTTTGACAGATTAAAATGCATTTAAAATGTAATAATCAACTATCCAGTTCATGAGAAATAACATTTTCATTACTGAATCCTTTAAAACACTACATGAAAGGGGGATAAAAGTGTCTCACAGCTTCCTAACCTCTAATAACTACTCTGTCTCCTTTCAGAAATGCTGTTTCTATATTTATGGAGTGAAGAAACTTCACTCAGGAGCTGCTTGATAAAATACCTCAGTACATATTTCCCTGGAAGCAGGCTCTCTGCTGTGCCAGCAACATATGCTAAAGGCCAATTTAGAATGTTTTAAATATGCACCATACCCTTCCTTTTCCAGTTACTAAAATGAAATGCATCTTGGCTTTAGCAGATGAGGAAGGAGGGAGAGGAGGCACACCGCAGGGGAAAGGGGCTAAAGAGGAGCTCAAAGAAGGATGGTTACCGTGCTGCTCCTTTGCAGCCCGAAACCCGGGGCGCTGCCCACGTGCCCTTCGCGGTTAGCCCTCCCAGCTGTCAGTATCCACCGTACATGAGCATATGGGGCAGAGGAGGACGTAAGGTCAATGGCATGAGGAACCATCCACTGAGAAAGAAAGCTAGGGGCACATCTACTTACCAGAGTGGAGAGGAACCAAGGACCGCGTCAGAGTAAGTGGAGGCCTTCCATTTGAAGTTGGTAAAGGACCAGAGTATTGAAGTACTAGATGGCGCTTCTTTCAGTCTGCAGATGAATTCTTTGGTTAGAACGAGGGAAGTCTTCATGGTTCTTGCTGATTCTGGTCAGGAAGCAATGTTTGGTCCCTGTCTGGGGACAAAGCCGGGGCACTGTTGATAACTTAAATGAAAAAGCAAATTGTTGACTGTTCCTTATCTGTGTCTTTATTTCGTTTGAGTCCAAGTCATGAATCACTCTCTGTAGACGAGTTAAATAAGGAGAGGGATATTAACAATAGTGCTAAAGGTATAATCAAAACTACGGATGGGGCGCCTGGGTGGCTCAGTCAGTTAAGCGGCCGACTTTGGCTCAGGTCACGATCTCGCGGTCCGTGAGTTCGAGCCCCGCGTCGGGCTCTGTGCTGACTGCTCAGAGCCTGGAGCCTGTTTCAGATTCTGTGTCTCTCTCTCTCTCTGACCTCCCCCATTCATGCTCTGTCTCTCTCTGTCTCGAAAATAAATAAACGTTAAAAAAAATTAAAAAAAAAACAAAACTACGGTTAGCTGTGGCATGTCATCAGGTAAACACTGAAGATAAACACTGAAGACAAACTAAGACACACATGTCTGCAAATAGACCTTCTAGTTGAAATCCCATCTTCAGTTGTTACTTTTGCTATCAATAGCTGTGAAATGTGCTTTTTATATCCAACCTTTCAGGCAGCTTCTGGGACATCAAGACCTACCATAAAGTGCATAACTCATGTTTAGTAATTGAGTTGATAAAAAAAGAACTAGTTGCCATACTGAATTTTCCTTCTTTTAATTAACTAGAATGACCCTTTCATTATATATATATGTCACATATGACATATATCACATATATATGTGACATATATATATATATATATACACACATATATATGACATTGATTCTTAACCAGCCTACTGTCCAATTTTGGCAAATGTATATAATGTATTCTTGCCACAACAGGGTATATATATATTGTATGTTAAGTGGAACCCTGGCCCTGTAGCAGTGCAACTCAGTGGCGAACAAGGGCTGTCTTTCTATGCATACAAGATGTTTCCTGGTATTTGAGACTTTTGTATTATGAGAACACAGGGCAGTAATCATATTACTCAAACGCAATCACTTTTCTAAGTGTGGTAGCGGTGCATGCTTTTACGTTGTAAGCCACTGTGATAATTTAGTAGAGATTGTATTGTAATTATTGCTGGCTTGTTGGTGTGGAGCCAGAAATTCTTACGCCTCATAATATGCAATGATTTCAGAGAGGAAGAGCACCACAGATAGAGTGGGTGGAATTAAAGAAAAGGAATAAAGGGGAGACCTTTACAAGAAAATTTCCAAGAAATTTATCAGTGCGTTTAAAGTGGTGGCCGTGCTGCCCATGACATTTGTAAATATTGTCATGTGGAATCATTCTTCCTAGGTTTGAATTTGCTCTTTTAATAGGAACTAAAGCTCATGAAAGCTGTTTCCTGATGGGGGGAAAAAGATGCCTTTATGTCAGCAGCTACTGAGCTTAATAACACTTTCTTCTATCAAAGAACAGACTGGTATACACAGGTCAGGAGCTAACCCTGCGACCTGAGATGTATTCTGGATGCTGACACACCCTTCAGTTTAGGAGTTTGGGACCAATGGAGTGGGGAGGGAGCAGGGCCAGCACACCTTGCAGCAGACTTCCCTAGAAGATCAATGTAAACATAAGGGAACCCAATGGCACCAAAACCCTTAAAAGGGCTCCTTCAGGTCAGGGGAATTACAACAACTGGTAAAACTTTGGAACCATTGCATTTAGCAGGAAAGAGAATTTACTTCAGGGCCAGATAAGATATGGGTTGAAATCCTAACTCTGCTGCTTATTTCCTGTGGGGGGGAAAAATGATCTAAGAGGATAACAACCTGAGTGTCATTTCCTCATTGTTCAAATAAAACTAATTGTAACTACCTAATAAGGATTTCATATGACAACACATGTAAAGCCATAACACAGCATATCCTGGATGCAGCAAGTGTTTGTTGCATCAGTGAATGAAGGAGAGAACTGAAACCCCATCAAGAATTAGAACTGCCTTTCTGGGGGAATAAAGGGTTGACCTAAGAACTTGAGCAATTTACTCTCTCTGGAAGTAGAATAATAAAGAACTTCAGTTCTGAGTGAGGTCTCAATGCTTGGGCTTGACTTCTGCCTCCATGTTTTACTAGTTGGGTGACATTGAGCACATTGCTTAACTTCTCGGTCTCAGTATCCTCATTTTTAAGCGGGAGTACCAATAGTGTAGTGTTCTTTAGGATTTATGATGGAGATTAAATCGAGATAATGAATATAACATAATAAACAATTATATTAGCTATACATATGTGCCTTTTCACAGTAAGGCCCAAAAAGAATGGTCCAGTACTACTTTGTAGCCAAAGAGCATGATTTGGGGTAATATCTTTCCCTATCTAACCCTAAACTTTTCTTTGGATCGTACTTGGGTATATTATAGAAATGCCTTTTATGAGTTTTTGTTTATTGATGTTTTTATATTTATATTGTCCATTTGGGGGGGAAGTTACATTATTAAACTAATTTATACAAATTGAAGATGTGAAACAGAAGCATAAGTTGATTCTATGGTGACTCATCATCTTTGTCATGTGGATAGAGGGGTAGAACTGCTAACCGCTGGGGTGATCACATACTCAAGATAGGCTTCACAGTGACTCATTGAACACCCCACACAGAGTATAATGTCATCAGAAAGGGAAAAGGTCAACCCAGTATGAAATGTGTCTTCAATTTCATGGCTTGTTTTATTGAAACTTAAGCAGCATTAACGGGGAGAAAAGTCGGAAAAGGGAAAGTAAACTCAGGGCATCAAAAAAGTCATGACAATTTGTAGAATAAAGCAATAAACAAATGAGTCTGGACAGTGGCAGTTTTAATTTTTTTTTTCCTACACTTTTAAGCAGTGTCAAGTGCCAGTAGAAGCTCAAATGAGTGACACTTGGGGGAAGGAAAAACTTCCCCCTTGAATGTCTCTAAAATCTATAATAATAATATAATAATATAAAGTGCATCTGGGCATTGCCTCCTGCTGCATTTCTTGCCTGGCTCTCAGCCAGAACTGTCAGGCTACTTTGAGTGCTGATGATTCATATCCCAGCACCCTTTTATCTGAACGTGGCAGTGTCTTTTCTTTGTACTTTGGCAGTGATGTTACCTTGATGTTCAGAAATCTTTTAAAAGCAACACAGGCTTTCCTTGCATCTTGACAAATCATCGTCTGCCAGTAATGAAGAAAGAGTAAACCTAGTTCCGTGATCATTGTAAATATAAAGAAATAAATACTTCCAAGTGGGTTTTTTTTTAAATGTTTATGCATTTTGAGACCCTCTAACAGAAAAAGTGATCTGATCATCTTTCCTTATTCTCCTCGTATAAATCAGCATGCTGCTTTTCAAAAGCATTGATCAAATGGAAGTTTCTGTGGATCATTTGATATGTGAGGACAGAATGTAGGATTTTTATATTATTTTTAAAAAGGGACACGGGGATTATCGTTGGTGTTGTCATATACATTTACTGATGTTGCTTAAGAGTTAGTATTGTGTTAGTTATCGATTTTAATATGCTTTAATATATCCTGATAATAGTGCTGCACATTCACATGGTGCTTTTTAGATGTTTCATCATCGGAGACTTGAAGCAGTTGTGTGAGGTTAGCGAGGCAGATTCTCATGATTGTTCCAGTTCACATATGAGGAAACTGAGGGTCAGACGGTTTATGACTCCCCCACCCTACCAGCAGCAATCCAGTCCTTAAATTGAGGTCTACTCACTAAAATGAGTAGTGTCCACTTTGATCACGTTGCATTTTAGAAAGGAATCTCAGCTTCTTCAATGAATGTGTAGTATCCAGAGTGAAGGTGGTAATATATCTCCTGGGCTGAATGCTGGTCAAAACAGCCTGTCGGAGGTGTCTGTTGTGTTTGGGGGCTACATTTTAAGGGGACACTGGGAAACTAGAGAGCATAAGGAGAGTTGAGAAACTAGAATGTGAGGAGCCTGGGAACAGAAATAACCAAACAAGTCAGGATTTTCACGTAGTGAGAAAGGAAGATACAGAGACCTAGTTGACACGTCCAAATGTTTTATGGAGTGCCTGGTAGAAGAGGAATTAGATTTGTTCTTGGCGATGTCAGGCAGTGGGAGTAAGATCACTGGATAGAAATTACACAGAAGCAAATTGATGCGCCATATACGAGGAAACTGGCTAAAATGTAGGCGTGTCCAAAAATGGAGTAGACCAGCTCACTGACATGTTTACACTGAGACCATCTGACTTGAAGACTACATGGCTTGATGGGTGCTTGTCTTTCAGCTTGTCTTTCAGCAGTAACATAGTTTTATGATGAATCTTCTAAGGCCTCAGAGAATTTCCTCACTAGCTAAAAACAGAGGGGTTTTGTAGACTTTTCTGTGCTGACTTTAGAAAGCGGTATACGTAACAATTCCTGTTTCACACATCATTAGTTCCTGAGAAATCTCTTCATCCAATCAGGAAAGACATATTAGTTAACACAAATAAGCAAAATTTTTGTAAGGTAAGAGTTGAAACAGTGCAGTGTGTAAGGTGAGGTGCGTGTGTGTGTGTGTGTGTGTGTGTGTGTGTTATTTTAACTATTTCAGGATGGAAGTGGTGGTCCTGGGTTTGCTGTGTTCATCTGTGTCGTCAGTCCAGCCCTAGGACACAACCTATAAAGTTAAAAGAAATGGAGGGGAAGGGGAGGAAGATGATTTGATTTAGCTGGTTTTCATTTTCTTAATATAGAAAGGGATGGGGCATCAAAAGAGATCAGCTGAAATGAGTTTGTGACGTAAGCAGATTCACTAATGGAAACAGCTGATTAGGACCTGAAGTCACCATTCCTGGTCGAGCTCAGTCACTCACTGCTTTGACATTATGCCTTAAATTTTTATTTCCCTCTAATGGGGAAGTGTCCTAGGACTTTTCTTTCCAACCTTTAAATTTTATGGTCCTAATTCTCTCAGTTTGATAACTCTAGTTCTCTACATTTGCATAGAAAATTGAGAATGGTAGCAATTATAGCAAAACCAATTCAGTCATTCATTTGTTCTTTAAATGACTTATTCATTCATTCAAAAACACTCATCAAATGAAACACTATTTTGAAATATCAAAACTTTGCTTCAGTATATGTGATTTTAAGAATGAAAGGAAAACAGCAAGTCAGTATCTTAACTACTTAAGATGAATGTGAAGAGTTCCATTTTCAGCATGTTTTGAAACAAACGTAATAGAATTCCTCTGTAAAATTGTTGTTGCTTGTATTTGGAATAGAAACATATCCTGAATCATAATGGGCTGCAATAAAAACTTATTATAATAAATCTCTTAGCACCAGCATGATTAAAGTTATTCCACCACTGGTTCCAAGCAGAAAGTCTTTTCCTTATGAATAATCTCATCTTTCTCTTCTTCTTCCAACAGATTCCAGAGGGGTGACTACCACATCGACGTCTGTATCAATGACTACCTGGATGTTTTCTGCCCTCACTATGAGGACTCGGTCCCAGAAGATAAGACTGAGCGTTATGTCCTCTACATGGTGAACTTTGATGGCTACAGTGCCTGCGACCATACTTCCAAGGGGTTCAAGAGATGGGAATGTAACCGGCCTCACTCTCCAAATGGACCACTGAAGTTCTCTGAAAAATTCCAGCTCTTCACACCCTTTTCTCTAGGATTTGAATTCAGGCCAGGCCGGGAATATTTCTACATCTGTGAGTATATCAAGATTTATTGTGTTCGAGGGCAGCTACAAGAACCCAGACTAATTTTTTACCCATGTTTCAGAGAATTGCAGAGAGTTGGACTCTGCATTACAGATGTCTCCTTGTAAATGCATACATCAGGATCCCTAGATACATTAGCTGGGAATTGAGAGCACAAATTAGATTAAAGACACAGCTCCTCTCCCCCTATGAAATTGCGTGTCAGCCTGTTCAGTGAACCACTGCTGACTTGTATTTCTTTTAAATGAAAATTGCTAGGACTTCTCCAAAGCTGAGGAAAATAAAAAGAGATTCCTGAAAAAAAAAATTAAAGGAAATAATTAAATTTACATAGCTTGGAGTCATTGGATTTCTTATTCAGGTGTCAGCAATATCCTTTCAATCATCCACACTTGCAGTGGAGAAAGCCAAAACTCCTGCAAATGTCAGCATGCTGGCGATAAATACTATCTTTGCACCAAGGAGAAAAGACAATTATTAAGAGCAGCTGTGTCTTTAAACAGGAAAAAGCGTGAAGAGTATCGAGAAAGTTCCAAAGGAACTGGTATAAGTGAGTTTCCCACCTGTGCCTCTGTCCTGAGAGAGCTCTAAAAGTTTCTCAAGCTGACCTCTGTAGTTTTCATCTTGCCGTGGCCTTGGTTCTTGTCCACAATGGACACCATCACTTCTTCAGGCATCGTACTGGTCATATATGCTAAGTAAAGGCTTCTCATACTTCACTGTGCATAAGTCATCTGGGCATCTTGGTATAAGGCAGATCTGATTGAGGTGGTCTGCCACGGGGACCAAGATTCCATATTTATAAAGCTCCCATGTGACGTGATGCTACTGGTCTGTGAACCACACTCTGAGTTAGTATGCTTACAAGTAATACTTAATTTAGTCAGCATGCTGTATGTATGGACTTGACTCGTGTCACATATTGAAACTATATGGCCTTTTCCAAGTATTTTCAGTATCAGCTGAAGGAGTTCAATGTTTCTTGTTCAAAAGTACATTTATTGAACAACTTATCGTGGCTCAGAAATGTTGGGGGATGCAAGATCAAAAGACACTCCTGTCCTGAGGGAGTGACCATCTGCTGGGGAGTAGATGTAAACAGGCAGTTGCTGTATGAAGGTAAATGCAGGCAGCAGTGGGTACGTGGGTACATGTAACTCACGTGCTTGAAAGAATCCAGAAGTGTGGCTGCACATAGCGTGTAGAGATCTAGGCAATACTACCCAGGATGCTTGGCGTTGACTTTTCACCACTCTTTGCCAGACAAACAAGACAAAAACATTACTGTTTTTTCGACTCGTTTCTTCAACCTGAATGTCCCCACAGACCCTTCACCCACATGGTTTTTTCAGTCTGCAAGGATTTCTAGTTTCTCTTCTCCAGAAAACAGAATTTTATAATGAGCTGGATTTCACCACCATACACGGGCACTCCCACTTATATTGAGATTGAATTTAAAAAGGAAATTGAACAGTACCAGTTTTATTATTTCAGTACATATTTTGGTCATTAGTCATGAGAAAACACGTAAAAGGCTTGATACTATCTCACATTCGATCCATAAAATAAGAAAAGGAATATTGGAGTCCCACGGATGGAGGAAACACTGGCAGCCAGTGAATTCATACATTCTCAGGCAGCAGGCTCTTGCCTTTTCCTCATTTTTTACTTTGTGAAAGAATCTCATTCAGCAAATGGAAAAAAGGAAAGAGGAAGACTTAACTGGCAGGATGGCAATCATTAATTGCCTACTTCTAAAATATCCTACTGATGGAAGAGGAACTTACTGCCATTTCCAAAATTTACACATTGATTTCTCAGATTAAAACACCACAACAAAAACCAAAACTAAATTGAGAGCACTGAGATAGGAAACATACCAGCTAACTAGTTGATTGCATGATTATTAGAAATTATAGAATCCATTGAGGTTCATAAGCAAGATGTTATTATTCAAATATACCCATAGTGCTTATGACTGGTTTTTCCTCATTTGTGGTTAAATTCAATATTTCACTAAAAATCATTATGTGTCTTCTATAACATTCATTTAACGGAGTCATTTAACTGTCAAGGGCTCCTGTCAAAGTAATTGTTCCAAAATGCTTCAAAATATCAAGAGCTTTTTGCTGTTCAGCTGAGTTTAACCTGAATTACTTTTTTTAATGAAAGGTAAAATAGCACAAAATTAGCAGCAAAGAGATGTTCATTTATAAGAAGCACACTGGCCTCGTAGTCAGTTAAATTGAATTTTCAACCATGTTTTAGAACCACAAGAGCATGCTTCCCTGTCTTTTTAGTAGTGAAAGTGTTTCCTTTCTTCACTGCCAAGAGCAGGAGCGGCGGAGCTAACGCAGATGTCATACAGACGTTTAATCTACTGTGGTCATAATTAAACTAAAGGATTCTTAGGGGACAATTGGCCCTCAGTTGAATTTTCCTCTCTCCTAATATGCATGGAATGAACAAGATGATTGGGAAATGGCTCTTTTCACACTTATTACCTTACAAGAAACTCTGTTGCCCATCTCGGGAACAAGCCTGACTACCCACCGGTCAGTTTTCTAGAATGTTCTTCCCTGGATCGGGGTTATATTTCAGATCCTCCAGGGCTTAAAATCTCTAACAAGTTTTCCAAAAGGAAAAAGAAAGCTGTAGCCTTTTGGCAGTCCTGCTTTAGGGTGGTGCTAGAGGGAGGGTTGAGTGTAGTGGTGAGAACCAAAATTCAGATATACTTGGCCTTGGGGGGAAGAAAAGAGCATGTATTTCATACTAGGATATCTACTCATCACTTACTCAGAGAAGACACAATTCAGAACATTCCTATCAAGTTCTACTTTATCCTCAGTAACATTTCTTTCTTTCTTAATGTCTGTGAGTTATACAAAATCAAGAAAATAAAGTCGTTGGAAGTATATGAAATTTCCTGCTTACTCTAGAAATAAAATGTCCTTCACTGTCCTAAATCCTTTATTTGTCCCAAGACTGACTCTATGCTATGTCCTTCTTTCCTTGGGAATAGGCAGTATTATGAAGTTATTACAGTGGCTAATTATGCGAAGGCAGACTGAGCCCATTCTGGAATATGACAAATACTGTTTTTAATCTACAGAAGTTATTTTGGTAAGAGATTGGCATACTAAAGTAATTACAGAAAGTCAGTGGTCTTTCTATCCATGATAGATTTGCAGAACTGCCAGTCAATAGATTATGGCGATAGTCATTTATATAGATTTCCTAAGGCAAAGAGTTATTTTAGAAACTTCAGAAGTATTCATTTTAAAAATGATTCTCATAAATATTAACCTAATGAGAACAAGTTTGAAAAAAGTTTTGCTGCTGTTATTTTTAAATCAGAAGAAGCAAAGGGAAATAAGTTAAATAAGGCACTTTAAGTTATTTTTATAAGTCAGTAAGAGACTAATTTTGAAAGTTCTCTTTTGTACAGTAAGGGAAACTGAGTCCTGGGCCATTCTCTTGGCCTAACTAACTGTATGATCTTGGGTAAATCATTTAATCTCTCAGAATTTCTAATTCCACGGCTGCAAAATAATGTAGTTGGAATAGATGATTTTTAACATTCCTTGGAGCTCTAATATCCTAATCTTACTATATTTTATCTAAGGATCTGTACATCACTGTAAGAAATAACCCCTATAAAATGTCTCAGCCCAATGCCTTACTTAGTAGGTGTTCAATAAATGCCAGTTAAAGGAGCATCTGTAGGGGAAATCCAGGGTGGAGACACGTATTAGCATTATTGAACTTGTTCACCCCTGCCAACCTATCCAAGTCACCATCAGCTGTGGTTTCAACTAGTGCAGCAGGCTCCTGCTTTCCCCACTCATGTTGCTGCTCTGTCAGAGCCCTCCAGAGTGACTTTCTACCTCAGCAAGACAAAAATCCTGAGTCTCCAGCCTGACCAACAAGGTCCTCCATGGCAGGCACCCTTCTCGTCCCCACCCTCGCCTCTTGGACTTCTTGTGCTCTCACTGCGCCTGATGGTCTCCACTCCAGCCCCCACCACCACCACCACTCCCACCCCCTCCCTCCTTCCTGTCTAGTGCCCTCCCCCAGGCTCCATAGGAGGGCCTTGGCACTTTATCTTCTGTCTGCCTGGGGTTCTTATTGCTCCAGCATCCACATCCCTTACTCTCACTTTCTTTAGGTCTGCACTAAAAAAAAAAAAAAAAAAACAAAAAACAAAAAAAAAAAAAAAAAAAAAACTCCTTTATCAGAGAGGCATTCTGATCTCCCTATATAAAGATAACATCTCCATAATTCTCTACATTCTTACCCTGCTTTATTTTCCCTCAAGCACTCCTCACGCCTGACATTATGTACTTATGGTTGTTTGTTCATGGCTATGCCTGCTCTGTGCCCTGCATTACATTGTTTGGCACATAGTAGATGTTCAGTAAGTAAGGGTCACCACTGTTTACAGAGCACTTACTCTATTCCAAGCACTGTTCTAAACCCCTGCAGTTCTCAGAAAAGCACGATGAGATACTGTTCTTCTTTCCCATTTTACAGCCAAAAAAACAGAGGCACAGAGAAGTTAGGTAACTTGAGAAAGGTTCACACAGATAAGAAGTGACTGATCTGAGAGGAAATTCAGTGAATAAACAACTAAAAGGAAGCAGAGATAAAGTTCTAGGTCTCATATGCTTAAAAAGCAAAAACATACTTTACTTTGTATTTTTTTAAAGGTTAAAATCAGTGAGCCTTACTGTTGAGAGAATTTTACTTTATAAACTCTGCTGGAAATCCCAACTCAGATAGTAGCAAGATAGATTTTTTTTAACACGCGTATGCATTTTCTGCTCTCCAAAGAATACTCATCCATCTCCAAATAATATTTCAGCTGTATCTTCCCAGATGGGTGACCCTTTTAATATGATAACTTTCTGACCCAGCATTTGGGTCAAATAAATTCTTATTAAATCCAGTGAATATTCAGCCTCTAGACTGAATCATGCATGATTGCACACTTAATTTAGAAATGAGTGAGTTTCTTTCTTTTTTTTTTTTTTTTTTTTATTTATTTGGAGAGAGAGTGAGCAGGGAGGGACAGAGAGAGGCAGAGAGAGAGAGAGAATCCCAAGCAGGCTCCACACCATCAGGGTGGAGTCTGACTAAGGGCTTGATCTCAGGAACCATGAGATCATGACCTGAGCCAAAACCAAGAGCTGGACACTTAACCGACTGAGCCACCGAGGCACCCCAGGAATGCATGAGTTTTAATGCAAGACCTACAGTAAAGAAGACAAATGTTATTTTCTGAATATGATACTAAAAAGGGAAAGAAATCTTTTAGCATTTGTCACATCTAAGGTACAGTTGATTGTCTTTAAAAGAAGATACTCCGAGTAAAAGATGATTTATAGTCACAGCACCCAGACAGAATCCAGGAGTTTCTGAGAGGTTATTGGGGAACACACTCTTCCTAAACTCACTGGCAAGTAAACTTGTACATGCGTATTGTTTTTGTCGTAAGCCTTCATACTGATAGGGTTATAGAAGTGCAGAGCTTACAAAGGCCATTTCTTTGAAGTTCGAATCCTGAAAACATCAATGAAAAGAACACTCAGGGAGCTGAAGACTCTCGCTCCAGTCTTTTTGGTGTACACATTTTTCAAAATTAAAAAGAAAATCATGGGGACAGTCTATGTTACTATGGGCATCATTCTTAAACCCACAGTTTATAACTCCTTGAATGCAGGTGGTAAACTGTTAATTCTTTGCTTTATGTGCTTTAGTTAAAAGTTTACAGCCTCAAGCTATGAGGCAGTTTTAATGTGCACTACACAATTTTTAAAGCTGACAATATAAGTAACCTAAATTCTGATATCTTAAAGGAGTGATCAAGATCAGCTTCAGAAATCATTTGATTGTACAGTACAGTTATTGACAGTCCTTTTAAAAGATAAAAGAATATTCAGTAAATCCAGAGAATATTAACATAAAGAAAGTCCTTCACTTGCCAAGTGGATATGTTCCAAAAGCTTATTTGCAGGTCAAGTATTTGGAACGTAGAGTAATAGTGTCTCTAGAAGTGTTGCTAAAATCAGGCAAACTCTCCATAATGTGGAGAATCTGCTTAACCATAGTATTGATTTAAAACTGTGTATTTTTGGTAAGAAATAGAAAATAGCACCTAGAATGGTGTTCAATAAATATTTGTTGAATGAGTAAATGCCATATTAGTAAACCAAGGACAAAAAAAAACAATTTTTTTTCCTTACATGCTAATGTATGAGAAAAACAGATAAATTGGAAGCTGTAGGTTTTACTGAACCCACTGTCGCAATTCCCTGGTTTCTTTTTTCTTTCCTTTCCTTTTCTTTTCTTTTCTTCCTTTTATTTCTCTTTCTTTCTTTCTTTCTTTCGAGAGGGAGACAGACAGAATGAAAGTGGGGGAGGGGCAAAGAGAGAGGGAGACACAGAATCTGAAGCAGGCCCCAGGCTCTGAGCTGCCAGCACAGAGCCCGGCATGGCTCTCGAACCCATGAATTGCCAAGATCGTGACCTGAGCCAAAGTTGGAAGCTTAACAGACTGAGCCACCCAGGCTCTCCACAACTTTTTTTAAAAGTTTATTTCTTTTCAGAGAGACAGAGCATGAGCCGAGGAGAGGCAGAGAGAGAGAGGGAGAGAGAATCCCGAGCAGGCTCTGAGCCGACAGTGTGCATTGCGGGGCTTGAACTCCCCAAACCATGAGGTCATAACCTGAGACAAAATCAAGTCTGACGCTTAACCAACTGAGCCCCCAGGCACCCTTCCCTGGCTTCTTAATAATGTTTTTTGATCATATGATGAGGATACCTCAAAGGGGAGAGTAGAACATGGTTTTAAAAGAAAAAGGCACAGACTCTGGTAAATGCAGCCTTGCCCTTGAATCTTCCTATACTCCTAGTAGCCATGTGTCTGTGGGTAACTAAGCCTCACTTTCTTCATCTGTAAGATGGGTATATAATAATAGTTTATCATCACAGTCTTTCTTATTTCCAAGGCTAAAATAAATATTCTTAAAGGATCAGTTGACCACCAAAAAAATGATTTCCACAATCCACGTCCAAAAATTTGTATGCCCTTTGAAAAGTTACTGCACCTCGAACAGCCCTCATTGATACTTAAGTAAAAATTTTCACAAATGCCTAGGAAAGATTCACATTTTAAGTCTGTGCCCTATATTCTGAAGGAACATTATGCTAGGATTACATATGCCTAAGGAAGTCTTCATTCCCCTTTGGATATCCAGTCTTTCAGAAGCTTACCTTAGTAATGGACATTAAGAATTATTTTGGTCCTGTCAGTTCACAACAATCTGCCTTTTTTCTGAGTTGTTCTTACTGAAATACAAGAGTGTCAAAATGGCACATTTATCAAAGCAGGAGGTAATCTTTTTCATCTTTCTTAGTCTTTACTCTTGTAGGGGAGGTGACCTGTAAGTACCATGTTCTTTCTTAAAATGAACAACTCAATATTTGCTTCAATGTGTGTGTGTGTGTGTGTGTGTGTGTGTGTGTGTGTGTGCACATTTTGCTTTTATTATTAAAAACTGGTTTTTATTACTAGAGCCTTATTTTAGCATTAAATACCATAGCATATACTTCAGCTGAGATTCAAGGGGTTTATAACTGGAATTTTCAGGACTGTGGTCGAATACTAGTTCACCTCTTATAATTTTTTTAATATGTAAACCCAAAACTTAGTAGTGAGAAAGGCATATTTATATTAATACAGAAAGGAGTTGAAGGGCAGTGTTAGGAAATTGACACATTTTAATATTTGCTAAAGTGGAAAAGCATGAATGTGGCACAAACATCAAATGGTAATTGTTCATATACAGAGTATATCCTAGTCACCAAAATCGATTTTATTCTGTTTTGTTTTGTTTTGTTTTTTTAAATTTTGGTTTTTTTTGAACATCCAGTGAGTGGAATAGTTGCTCTCCACTTGGACACTGGAAGTTCATCTAGAACACATCAGATTTGTGTCTGAAAACAGTTGTTCTATTTCTTTTGTGTACTTCAGTGGTCTTTAGTGAACCTGCAAGAATGCACCTTTTTATTTAAAGAATGAGTTCAGAGAATTGTGTCTGTTTCAAGTTGTCCCTAGCCATCTTTTTGGAAAGCATGAATGGATTTCAAGGGCTCTTAAATGAAGGTTAAATAAAGAACATAAAAGAGGATATTGAGAGACTTCAGGATATTTTTCTATGTTAATTGTGCGTTTCTCTCACGAAAACGGTTGTTTATTGCCAGGTGCCCTGTTAACCTTCTGAACAAGAATGCTTGGCATCAGCTCAGGCCTGGTTGGATTGTGGATGCTTGACCCATGTTTCACATAGTCTGAGTAGAACCAAAGGTGGAGGGGGCAATTAATAGGAGCATAGGATGTTTTAAAACAATTTATTGTTTTTAAAAATTTGGCAGTATTATTTGGTCAGGTGGGGAGGATTTTTAAAAGAAACGCATGTCCTGGTAAATGACTTGCCTAAAAGATGAAGCACTGTTACAATCAGAGAAGTAAATGCCAGGTCTGTGGAAAAGGAAGCTGGAACTAACATCCCTGCTTAATAGGTTTTGACTTTGGGAGTCGCCTTAAAGTTCGCAAAGGGAGCTTAAAAGCTGTTGAATAATTGGGGCTTGATGGAAATTCATGGTATAAGCAGTAAGACACTAAAGACTCGTAAGTACTCTTTGCATTGTTTGAAGTTTTCAAAGGCTGTGACACTCAGATAAGAAGTTCAAAAACAATAATTTTTATTTGTGCTATTACGAGACTGGGGGAACAGGGAGAGTCTGACCTCCTAAGGGGGAGGAAGGAATTATGCCACCTTTTGCTTCCTTTTACCACACTGAGACTAAATGCCGACATGGAACAAATGAAAGGATTTGGGGTTTTTGTTGTTGTTGTTTGTTTGTTTGTTTGTTTTTAATCCCTAAATGTCAAAAGTGGCCACATCTCCCAGAGAAATAATGCACCTGATTAATTATGTAATTTCTCAGGATAGCAGTAATTCTCAGCCTTACAAACATGTAATGTACTAATTTGGTCACAGAGTTAACTGAAAACAGTTTAATGAGCTGCTGTGTTGTGTGTATGTGCAGCGTTACATAGAGCAGATGCCAGGAGAAATGGAAATAACACGCCAGTGACACTTGGAATAACAGTGTTTATACTTCATTGACTCTGGGTTGTCAGCATGCTATTCTCTGTGTTTCCCTTAGTAACTTATTAAGGCGACTGAACTCCAGTGTGATGATGTCTAAGTGTCATTTGTTGTAAATTACACAAGCACGCACACACCAAATGCGCTTAGTCAATCTTCGGGGAAAAAATATATATAATACTTTCTCATACAGACGACCAAAATGTTATCCAGGAGACATGTACACAGAGCGAAAGGTGAATCTCGGACCAAGGTGCATGCTGGAAGAGCCAGATTTTGGCCTTTCGTCAGAAGAAATACTGTTTCTACAGATTTTCCCACTCATCTGTTCTTGCTCTATTTTAACAGAATGGTCACGTAACTCTTGGTTTGAAAGTTGTCATACAGCCTCACAGCAGGCTTATATTATCTACAGAGTTCTTTATGAGGAAATATAAATCACCACAAATGAGACTTTTCACAGCCAGAGATATGTAGAAATTTGTGTCAGTGCTTTGCTGGCTTGCTAAAAAATATCTCTAGGCTCCAAAGTGCTCTCAGAGCTCATCCCCCCCGCTCCCTACCCTTTTGGGAAGCAATTCTCAAAACTTGAGATTTATGGTTCAGAGAGCTGATAGTGGCTATAAAGTTTTCTATTTTCTCTTTTCTTTAATATTAATGCAGGGAACGAGGCATTATCATTCATTATTTTAGTTCATGAGTATCCTGTGGGCTTGAAATACAGTTTCTTGGGGATATGGCTTACCTCTGTTTAACAGGGGAAATGTGTGGACTTCGGCAACAGGCTTCCTTTACCATCGAATATTTTTAGGCAGTTGGTAGAAAATTCATATCAGGAACAGAACTTCAGTATATATGCCACATCCAGGTTTGGTTTTAAAATTTAAAGCTTTACAAAATATTAATTCATTCTGAGCCCCAGAAGTGAAATATCACAAATTGGAGAATAGCCAGCCAGTGTATTATTGTTAGAAATTGAAATACTATCTTCTCATTGTACTATTTTCAGAGATGTACAATATTGCCAGCTAGTTTGATCTACAGTAAGGTTAGCTAAGTTTTAGTTTATAGTTAGCAGTCCCTTTTCTACCCCAGATCTTTAAAACCAAATCATGTCTCTGAGTCATTAATAGAGAATATACACTGTTTTTAATTTAAACTTGCCCAGTTTTTATTAGCTCCAATGTCTAGTTTCTAATGTGAATTTGCTTTTTCTAATTTTTTTTTACAAAAATTTTTTCAAGTTAATTTTTGCCTTAAGTACATTATCACAGGCTCTGACTAAATCTGAATGGATGCTGTTTCCCTGTGTGTTTTAACAGTTTCAGTGGGCCCTCAACTTTGAATTTAGAACTTCTTGCTTTATTTTCAACCTAAGTTTTAAAGAACAAATCTAAACAAGGAGCGTAAAATTGAAGCCAAAAATATGAATAGGCAGTTTATTTTTAACTTTTAATAGATCGCTTAAAGGTCTTGCTTATATTTTGGGCAGTTGATTCCATTTCGAGACCATATAATGAATATTGCAATGATTTCAATGAAGTTTAGTTCAGAGCAATTATTATTGTAGAAGCAGCCTTTTGCTAAAGGCTTACTCATACCTTGACTGACAGGTAGGAGTTCTGATAATCATAATTACAATGATTTAGCATTTATTGCGAGCTTACTATGTGCCAGGCACTAGACTTGTTTTCCCTTGTTGTATTCTCATCCGTAAGATGTAGGTACTGTTATTATCCCCATTGTATAGATGAGGAAACAGGCTGAGCGAGGTTAAGTAACTTGCCTGAGATCCTATCGTTAGTAGTAGAGTCAGGGTTCAGACCCTCTTAGACTCCCAAGTCTCAGCTCTTTATTCACTTAATTCATAATACATATTTTAAAAGAAGTTAAAATGAGACTGAGTTCAAGCATCCCTAGCAAGTCTTTACATAAGTCCTACCGACACGAAGGCAAACCCAGTTCTAAAAATGGCTCATGTGACCTCTAGAGGGATGTTTTCATGTCAGCATACATACTAGGGCCATATGTGTTTTCAAAACAAAGTAGAGCACTATCGAGTGGCTTGTGGGGTCAGAACATGAATACAGAATCAAGTGTGTCACTCACCCTCCCTACTTCAATTGTGATGAAAACATGTAATGATTAGCAAGACTATTGAAAGTGTACGTCTCTTTGGTACTCTGAGTCATTTTTCAGAGGCTTAAATCTGATTAACAGAATCAATAGCACAGCGTAGGCATTGGTGGATATCTTGCAAAGCCTTGTGACCAACTGTGTCAACATCTCAGCTTGTTAATATGACGTGTTGGGGACTGCTTTACCTTGTTTGTAAGCGGCACAGCAGCAGCGAATTACTGTGTCCATTATTACTACCAGTTGTGCTTGATGCTGTTATTTTAAAATCCACCAGTTTTTCCCAAATTTGGAGTTTTAGAACACATTTTTGCACATCCAAGAAAAAGGAGTAGAGATTCTACGAGGAGAAGGGCTGCCTGGAGAATTAATAACATCTTTAGAACGAAGTTCAGAAATCGCGGCACCCGTGGGCAGCTCCAGGGTTTCAAACGGCAAGGGTGTGGCACCGGTTCATGGGGGCACTTGCCAGGGATGGGGAGACCACCCAGCAGCGCACCAGAGAACGAGCCTCACGTGGACTTCCTCTCTCACCTGCCTCTACTCTGCTGATAAGGAAATCAGAACAGCCAGACTCCTGGCATCAATGAAAAGACAAGTCCGACTGGAACGGGAAGTATTTGAAAAATACCACTGGATAGATTGGGCCAGATCAGGGAGGGCCATTACTTCTGTTCGGAGGAATTTAGAACTTATCTGGAAGGCAATAGGGAGTAGCATGTTTTTGAAGGGGAAACTCATTTGGGCCTTATCATATAAATACATTGAAATAATTTACCTTAGGGCTAGATGCTGGCCGGTTATATAATCATAGCTATCAGAGAGTGGCCACTTATCCATCCCCACACATTTATAGATCTTGTCTTATCCATACTTTATCCCAACTGTGTGTTAGGCACTGTTAGAGTTCTCATTTTACCGGTGAGGAAACCGAAGCACAGAAAGGTCAAATAACTTGCTGGAAACCACATGGCTCATGAGTGGTGGAGCCCAGAGTTGAGTTGAGCCAAAGGGATTCTGACTCCACTGTTCATGCTTTTAGCTCTTTTCCATATATGACAAGTGATGTTCGGAAGCTCATTCCATAAAAAGTACCAGTACTTGAGGAGAAATTGTTCTAAATATTAATACCCTTTACTTGAATTGCTATTGTTTCTATATTGTCTTCTGTGTCCATTCAGCTTCTCTGCCATAGGTGCAGAGTTTTAAATTTTTTTTTTTTTTGCATCAGCTTTTATGATGTTTTTATTAAGTAGAATTGCTACATAAATAACATTTTCTGGGTTATTTAATCAAATAACAGAATTTCTGACCTTTTGATAGGATGTGTTTACCATTTTAGAAGATTTATTGCAGCTGTTTTGTTGAAATATTTATATTCAAAAACGCTATATAAAACCATTCATTAAACTCTCCATGGGCTGTTGGTACATGTTCATCATTAAATTTGTGGCTACAGAACAATCTACAATGGTCATAGAAGGAGACACCTCAGTATTATTATTTTCTCATTAGCGAACCCATCAGTACTTACTGAACTGTGTGTAGCCATCAGGCCAGTGTTGCAGACAACCTAATGTGACAATAGAAAATACTCAATGTGGGGCACCTGGGTGGCTCAGTCCATTGGGCATCTGACTTAGACTCAGGTCATGATCTCGCATCTCGTGGGTTCAAGCCCCGCTTTGGGCTCTGTGCTGACAGCTGGGAGCCTGGAACCTGCTTCAGATTCTGTGTCTCCCTCTCTCTCTGCCCATCCCCCCCTAGTGCTCTGTCTCTCTGTCTCTCTCTCTCTCTCTCAAAAATAAATAAACGTTGAAAAAATTAAAAAAAAAAAAGAAAGCTCTCAATGTAATCTTGCTCCTCCAAGAGCTCACAGTTGAATGTGAGAAAAACATACCCATGAAAATGACAGCAAAGAGAAACAAAGTAAATTCCAAGATTGACACTGTCCACAAAAAAGAGAGAGGACAGCTTCAGGGGGAAGACCTCGTGACATGCTGACTTGAGGAGCAAGGTGAAATTCAGGTCTCAGGGCTTAAGACACTATCCTGACTTTAGTGACAGACAGGACTAAAAATACAGCTTCTTGGAATCCACTTCCAGAAAGTCCGATTCATTAAATTTTATGAGATTGCTATAGGGATCTTCATTTTTAACAAGCTCTCCAGCAATTTCTCCAACAGGTGATATTCATTCCACACTCTGGGAACACTGGCTTAAAGGGTGGGAGGAGATGGGTCTGAATTCAAGACAAGAAAGAAGCAGGGACTGGAAGATTTGAGTAAATGGAACAGCAGCACTGGTGTGGAGAAGAGACAGTCTTTGTTATGTGAGGGTGTGTACAACCCAGGGAGCTCTGGTGACAGAGAGACCAAGCTAGTCTAAGAATAAAGACTCAGATAGACCAAGATTCTGGGAGGCAGCTCATTCAGTTGTCATACAAATACTTCCTTCTGCTCCACTAAACAAACTATCTCATTTGCTTCATCTATAAATAAGATTTTCTTTTACCCTACTGATGCAAACAAGAACCAGGTGACTCTTTGGGGTTTTTGTATTTCTCATACAATTTTTTTTTTAATTTCTGTATACAATTTTCATTATAAAATGAATTCCTTTTAGTGGTAAATGGTGTAAGTGGGGCAAGAATCAGAAAGCCACATGCAAATGGAGAAGAAACGGGCATGATATCAAGCAGTAAGAAATACCCATTTTGGATCAACAGTTCAGAAGGATAATGTGTGCTTGGGGAGAAAGGACAGAATAGTGAGTAGTTCCTGTAATATTCTAATTACATAATACAGGGTTTTGGTTTTGGAAGGTACGTTGAAGAAGTGGGGGCTGCCTATTGTCCATGACCTTTCGTGCTTGTCAGTTTATGTTTTCTTCTCCCTGATGCTTAGTTGGAGTCTGATGAAAAAAGGAGTATATCTAAATGAAGCCGTGATTCGGTTATGATTAAAGGTCAACAGTGATGTATATTTAATCACTGTTTACTACTTATATATTGGGTTAGACAGCAGTCATGTTTTTAACTGTATAATATGCCCTGATTCCTAGAAAATAAGACCATTATTTGATATGTTCCTTTTTAAATATTAGTAAGTATAGAAAAGTAGATGAGACAAGAATGAGGAGAATTGGGTCTTAACTCCATTACTTTCTAGGTGTGTTAATTTGGGCAGGGGGCTTCAACCCATACCTCAAGTTTCCCATTTATAAATGAGTTAGAGTGCTAGTTTAATAAATGGTATTCTTAATATTGATATTTGAAAGGCAATTAGTTACTTTCCTAGTTTCTGTCAAAATTAATGGTAGCTTCCATGACAAATTTTTATGGGTACTTTGAATTATACATTTGCATGTGTCAAAAATAGTTCCTATCATCAACTAGTTTGAAATACACTGGTGGTCAGAAATAGCTTACTGTCATTTACTCACAAGGGCATTTTTCACAGTCTCTTTGCAGAATCAAATATGATCAAAATATATTGTCAGCTCACTGTGGTTTATGTAGAATGTTCTACAGTGGTGAAGATGCAGAAATACCAGTCTACCACTTAGAGAACCATTCTGTGGGTCACATCCAAGACCACAGTGGTCAGTTGATTTCATACAAAATATTTTCCAGGGCTAACTGAAAAGTAGCATTGCCTTTGACAGGTTTTCTGCACCTGTTTTTTTGTGCAATGGAGTCTCGTACCTGAGAAACATGGAGAAATGTTCGTTTCCTAAATTGAAAAACTCAGCTGTAGTCTAAATGAAATAGGATAAATTATCTTTTTCACAATTATCCATTAAAGGGAGAATTAGAATTAATATTAATCACAGATGTTTCATCAAGTTTTATTATCAACCAGATTGACTGCCAAAGTGCTTTCTGGAAGACATTTTCTCTCCCTCCCCCACCTGCTACTGAGAACAAACTGTTATTATGGGTCCTTAGATAAAGATTAATGGTTTTGGCAATTCATTTGAGGAAATCTGTATTTTACTGTACACTCCAGTTCAAGGCATTTCTGAAAAGCGAGGCTTGTCATTTCCCTGATAGAATTTACACAATGAAGACACGAGAAAGTAGGATTCTTTCTAGCATCAGAAACTGATTAATTAATACACAGCCCAAGATTAATATCACCAAACCCATATACGTATATTTAATTGTGGCACCTTGTTTATAGATAAAATACGCAAAATGCCTATTTAATCCAGCTATTTTAGCAGCTGTATTTTACCCATCACACTTAAGTTACTTTAATATTACTTGCAATTTCTATATCCTGTCTTTCTGGGATAATTCATTACCAACTGTGTGACCCTTATATAATTATGAATACTTGGTGATGCTTCCTCCATTTGCAAAGTACACCACAAATAAGGACTATATATTCATTAAGGTTCTCAGCTTGTAAACAGTATTTATCAGTTTCTAGCTAAATTAAGCAAAAACAGAGGAACTTTCTCCCTAGTAAAGAGATTGATGTGTTTAACTGAAGACCTCAGGATGAACAGTAACCAAGGCAATGCTGCAGATCCAGAACCTAGAAACAAGTGGATAATTAGAATGACCTTGTCAAGACCCAGCCATTCTACTTTCTCATCTCTAACATGTCTCCCTTCCTTGTGTCACTGTACTTGGGATTCCAGTTCCTGGCAGAAGGAATTTGGTTGGCATAGATAGCTATCCTTTGAAAAGAATAAAGAGCACCTTGATTGACAAGCCTGCCAAGACTGCATGAAATCAGGAAAGGGGAGCTCTTCGAAGTTTTCTTGGTGATGGTTTGGTTTTGAGCCTAAGGAAGATGGGCATTGATGCTGAATAGGCAGAAACAACCACTGACCAAAACAAAGGTATCTTTCATTGTTGAACAGTAGTGGAGAATATGTAGAATTGTTCAAAACAAATAGAAAACCTATGTAGCAAATCCTTTATGTGCAACTATGGCAGAGCATCAATTTAACATTTATATTTCGAGTTTGTTGTACAGTAATATTTTTCCTTTGTTTAGTACTTTTGCACGCTTTACCATGTTCCAACGAATTAAAGAAAGTGACTCATTTTTCAGTTAGAATTTCTGTCACATTCCTTTGCTTTTCTTTATTTTAATGGAAAAAAGCAAAAACTGCAGACAAATAATGGAAAATACCCTATGTGCTGATTTACAGCTTCCTTTCATTGACATCAGCAGGATTTAAGAAATGCGAAGTGGAATGGGTTAAGTACCATTATGGCTCTGTCCAACTCTAGTCAGATATGGGATCAGTCAGGTAACTGAGTCTGCTTTCAAAATGAAGGAGTTGGGGCGCCTGGGTGGCTCAGTCGGTTGGGCGTCCGACTTCAGCTCAGGTCATGATCTCAGGGTCCGTGAGTTCGAGCCCCACATCAGGCTGTGTACTGACAGCTCAGAGCCTGGAGCCTGCTTCAGATTCTGTGTGTGTGTGTGTGTGTCTCTCTCTCTGCCCCTCCCCTGCTCATGCTCTGTCTCTCTCTGTCTCAAAAATAAATAAACATTAAAAAAAATTAAAAAAATAACAAAATGAAGGAGTTGATCTAGATTGGCGGTCCCAAGGAACAAGAAATTTAAGATGTTCTAATATCTGATATCAAGTTTATGTTTGGGAAATTCTGGGTTGAAGTCAATTCTTTTCCCCTTCTTTGGAAGGGAAGGTAAGACTTCTTGGGGTGTTAAATGCCCCCATGCATTGCAACTCTCCATAGGGAGAGATATCTTTTGCTCACCAAACATATTAGACTTAGGAACCTCTCTTTCACTGGAACATCTGGAGGGACCTGGTTTCCATGGAAGGAGGTTAGATTATTTATAAAACCCCACTCAGCTTTAAAACATACTAAGTATATGCTTCTCCTAGTCATGACATGTGGAATCTATTTTAATACCTTTCATCATCCAGCCCTTTCTATGTACTTAGTGTATCAGACTTTCTGTATAGTTGAATCCACATCCTTGCATCTAATCCTCCATTGAGGTGAGCAACAAATACAGACCAGTTGTCTCTTCCTTCAAGGATTCATGTATTTGTGGTGAAACACACCACCTTAATTCCTCTGGCTATTCTTAGGAAAGCTGTTTGAAATTTTGAAAATAAATTTTGTCACTTTTCTGAAGCCTTATTTTAAATATAGATCCCAAACATTACGACAACACTTGATCAGATCTGATAAAGAAGTAGACCTGTGTGACACAAGTTCAGTTTGCAGCTTAGGTAGGTTTTGTTTTTCCTGAGATACACCTGTGCTTAGTCTCTGCTATTCTGTTCTTCATTGATTGCCTTGAACTCGATCCCACTTTAAAGTACCATTTCAGGGGCGCCTGGGTGGCGCAGTCGGTTGGGCGTCCGACTTCAGCCAGGTCACGATCTCGCGGTCCGTGAGTTCGAGCCCCGCGTCAGGCTCTGGGCTGACGGCTCAGAGCCTGGAGCCTGTTTCTGATTCTGTGTCTCCCTCTCTCTCTGCCCCTCCCCCGTTCATGCTCTGTCTCTCTCTGTCCCCAAAATAAATAAACGTTGAAAAAAAAAATTAAAAAATAAAAAAATAAAATAAATAAAAAAAAAATAAAGTACCATTTCACTAGCTGTCTTCAAGAGCTAGTTACTCCATCCAAATAATTTACTCATAAACCTAGTCTAAGATCTATCTCGAGTCCCTTGATGAAAATTAAGTAACACCCGGAAAGTGACTAAGCCGGGGGCTAGAGGAAGGAAGGCATTCCCTAATATGGCTTCAAAGTTGGTACTGAGCATTGTTAGTCCTGTTTTTGTAACGCATCATTAGGCAGTTTTGCACTTCCCAGTACTATGTGGTAATCTTTTCATGTGGTATCTTACTGTTCTGCAAAAGGCGTCATGCCATCTACATGGCTGCTCCACTACGTTGTCCCCTGTGCAACCTCTTGAGTCCTTCTGCTCCCCCACAGACTTGTGTGGAAAGTGCCCTCTGTGGTTTAAATCATTAACTTCTGTTTGCTGGGCCCAAAGCATAACCAAAGCCTTGATATCTTTGGAAGCTACTCTAGGATGTAGCTATATGGGAGCTTCCTGCACCTATAACCCAAAAACAAAAAGTGAAACGTAGTCCCTACCCCCATATGTTTAGTTCCTAGAGTGAACATAGCATAGGTATTCAATACATGCTTTTTAATTGCCTCCTGTCTGATACTCCCTTCAGATTAGCAAGTGTATCCGGATTGCCAAAAGGTCCTAATTGAATCTGCCCTTTCAGGCTTTTAACGTCTTTGTGCCTAAGTTTGATGTAGAATTTAGCACATTGGACTAGGTCCTTGAGTTTACAATTGATGGGACCACCCCATCCCATTCAGAGCCTCCAACCCCTGTCTAACAAACTCCTTGCTTCTTTTTTCAGAACAATGATGACAATTTCAAATTTTGTACCTCACTCTCTAAAATGTAATGTCCTGGGGCGCCTGGGTGGCGCAGTCGGTTGAGCGTCCGACTTCAGCCAGGTCACGATCTCGCGGTCCGTGAGTTCGAGCCCCGCGTCAGGCTCTGGGCTGATGGCTCGGAGCCTGGAGCCTGTTTCCGATTCTGTGTCTCCCTCTCTCTCTGCCCCTCCCCCGTTCATGCTCTGTCTCTCTCTCTGTCCCAAAAATAAATAAAAAACGTTGAAAAAAAAAAAATTAAAAAAAAAAACAAAAAAAAAAACAAGATAACCTTTAAAAAAAAATAAATAAAAAAAATAAAATGTAATGTCCTGAGGGCAGGGACTGTGTATCTCTTCTTTCTTATTGTAAACAAAGTGTGAAAGAAGGAAGGGAAGGGGAGAATAGGTGAAGGATTGAACTATCTACCTCTGTGAGAATCCAAGGGATTCCAGTGGAGACCACAAGGCTTTGACAGGGAGGATTCCTGCTTTATGGCATTTTTGATCTATGCATATTTAAAGAAAATGACAAGGCAGACGATGCTAAGTATTTTTAAAATTCTGCTTTCTATTCTAGAGGAACTTTTCAACTGAAATGGGGTAGAAAGAAATAATTGGTGTTGATTTTATCCCCTTGAGGAAATCTGAACAGGTCTGTATCATTTTAAACAAGCATGACGTGCGAAAATTAGGATTTTACAAAAGATAAATTGCAGAGTGATCATTCCATTTACAGAAGAGGAATTCTTTTCAATAGGCCTAGAGCATTTTTAAATGATCTGACTTCTAAAAATCCGGTTTACGTTTACTTTTCAGAATCAAATTGGTCGCAAGGGGCAAAAGTAGTTGGGAATTCTGAAAAGGCAGCTGTAGCTGAGTGGGAAGAACATTTCTTTGGGAGTGCAATGAAATTCTCAATGCCTGAGAACTGAGATAAAACTTTATAAACCTCTTCCTTACTAATATGGTGGTGAGGTGGGGTGTTGGGTGTGTGTGTTGTATTGGTGAGGGCGGGTTGTGACAATAGCTCTGGCCTTGACTGGAGTTGTACATGTAAAAAACAGTACTACACTGTACAGAGAATAGGGGCTGGTAGCTACTTATGAGAAATAACAGTTCTATAACTTCATTAGTTTTTCAAATTAGTATCACAGACAGCTCCCACTTTTCACCACTGTGCTTTCTGGAAATAGAATCATAAAGCAGAGAGTTGTAAAGTGCCTCCCATTTTCCTCCAGGAGTAATATCTTAATTGAGGCTGTGTCTCTGACCATATATTTGAGAAAAAATAAATCATAACTATGACCGACCCAATGTCAGAGGCAAAGATGCAGTGGCCATAACCTTCCACAGTTATTTAAAATAGTAAAATTATACTCTTTTCTATAAAAGGGATATAAACGTATTATACACATTGATTTTACATGCTCTCTAAAGAATATGTTCAGCAAATAAAAAGTTCAACTAAACTATTTCATAAATTTTAGCAGAACTAGCTATCCTATAAATTCATTAAATATTTAATTCCTAATAATTTGGTTCTTTGTATTTAAGAGGAGCTTTGGGGATGATTTCTTTGCCCTAGTTCTGTCCAAGGTAGTTTGAGTGAACACTTTCCTTGTGATGAATGTCTCTGGGCCACAGCAGCCTATTCAACATCCTTTTCCCAAGTACAGTAAACTTTGCTTGGGTTACTTGAGCCCTCTGAAATGCTAAAGTTCAGGTTTCTAAACCTGTAAAATGAGAAGACTGAACTAGGTTGTCCCCCAGGTTCACAACCATGAGTTTTGTGATTCAGTGATTTAAGCTGGAGGTCGGTTTAAGGATGCAAGAGTGCTTGATGTTTAGCTATTGACAGATGGCGATGAGACGTGTCTCCAGGTCCGAGTTACCCGCTCATGCATTTCCAGGCGAATCGGGGCTGCTGCTCAGCATTACTCCAAATAAAGGCCACCGACAAAAACCTGACCTCCTTCTCGGACTTAATGCTTGGCTGATATTTTGCTGTCATCTGCCTTTACCCTTCACAAGAATGCCTTGAAAACAAGCACCGGGTTATTAGTAGAAGCTTTTTCAAAAGTACTTTAAAATCATTTTGCTTTATACAAATATGTTTTAGTGCATCTTAATTGAATGTGGGGGGAAAAACCACTCTATCTTGAAAAATAAGCCACTTATTCACATTTATAGCAGGCTTAAGGACCTACTTACATTGCAGGAAGCTCACATGCCTACTTGGTTCTGGCTTTTATATTTTACTTTTTCTCCTCCAACCTTGTGATTTTATATGCATTTATAGTAGATCAGTAAGCAAACAAGCATTTTTGGGGGCGACCTTGTCTTTCATCTGTTTATCCTTTCTTTCCTTCTTTCATTCAACAGATATTATTGAGTGTCACAGTGCTGAACAGATAGTATTTAAGATTCTGTATACGCAGTAGAGGAAAAAAATAGGCAAAAAAAAAAAAAAAAAAAAGCCTTGCTTTAATAGACCCTACACTCTGCTGGGGAGCCAGGGAGTGCAGATGGGGATAAACAGGGAAATAAATAAATATTAAATATGTCAGGTAGTTGACAAATGCTATGATGGAAAAAAAAAAAAACAGGAGAATGGAGAATATAAAAGTGGGGAAATTGCTATTTTATATGTAAGAATATATAAATATATTTAAATATACTTACAGGATTATCCATCTACATAATTATAGTATAGGGCAAGATATCTATGTAGAATAGAGAAGTAGGTAGAGGTAGAGAGAGGTAGATCAGGGAAGGTCTTTCTAATAGTTAACACTCGAAGAAGGGCCTAAAAGAAGTGAGGAAACAAGCCATGCGTCTATCTGGCCAAAGGGCTGTCCAGGTAGAGGGAACAGAAAAACAGCAAGGGCTTGGGGAGAGTTTTGTGCCTGCATGGTTGGAGAACTCTGTAACTGTGTGTCAGTGTGTGTGATGGATTGGGAGGCAGGGTCATGGTTGACCACAGTAAGAATCCAGGATTTTCATCAGAGCAACATGGGAGCTGTTGGAGGCTTTTGAGCAGAGGCATGACATGATCTGACTTAGGTTCTACCAGGATCACTCTGGACTCCGGTCCAATGTCTGGAGTGGAGCAGAATCCTTTATTTCTCTGGCTGGATGGGATCCTCTGGATGTGGTCCATAAAGGGAAGTGCTTTTGAAAAATAGATGGTATAGGAATGTTACATATGCTGTTGAGTAGACAGTGGATCAAATACCTACATAGTGAGAGAGAAAAAAAAATAGAAAGATACAAAGTCGTTCTTGGTGGACCTTATCAATGAACTCCTATCCTTATTGAATTTAAGTAAAAATTAGGGAATCTGCTGCATCTGTTATTTTTCTGAGGCATCAGGAAAGGCCACCGACTCTGTCTATATGTAAATAGGCAGGTGGCTTTGGGCTCAGCAGGCCCCGCCCCCAGACAGAGCCCTCTCAGTTGGGTCTTGGATAAGAGGAGGTTCTGCTTTATATGTTAATGTTGGTTCTTATGCCACCGTGTTGTCAGCATGTTCTCCAGGCCAAGACTAAGGCACCACAGGGGTGGGAACAGGCAAGAACTGCCTGAATCCCCAGGGATGCCATGGGGTCAGAGACAACAGTGCCAGGCTGAGAAACCTCTCCTTGCACCAGGGAGCGTGTACTAAGAATGCAGCCAATTTTCCCTGTTTTCTTTTTGGAACATTTGGTTACTATGTTTTGTTTCGTATTTTCTCCTACAGTGGTGCATATGGGTACTTAGAAGCACATCAGTTATAGTAATATAATATTAAAAGGCTTTTTCTTGATATGCACCTGATTAGGAACTATGCATAGGGCATGTCCCTGCAGGCACAACCTCCACTTGGTTTTCTTACTGAAACCTCTTGCAAATGCTTAAGATTACACAGTCAAGTTCTACCAAGTTTTAACCTACTCCCAGATTTTTTTGGAAGGACTTTTAAGAGCTTCTGGGAAATTATGCAACAAATATTTGAAGTAGGGCAGTCATGAAGAAAAGTATGATTTATACTATAAACTGAGGTTGTATAGTTCTGGCATCAGAAAGACTTGGATTTGAATATCCGTTCTGCCATACACTCGTTACGTATGTCCTCAGCTAACTACTGATCCCAGTAAGCCTCAGTTTCCTCGTCTCTAAACTGAAGATAATAATACCTGCCTTGCAGAACTGTTCTGAGGATTAAATTTAATAAACCTGGCACAGTGCCTGGTGTGTAGAAAGAGTAGATAAATGGTAGCTATTATAATAATATTAGTAGTATGCATCCTGAAGTGAAGTTCCCTCCCACCAAGCTCCGTATCAATTAAGAAATAATTTCATGTTTCTAATTTGTATTTGGTCAAGTTAAATAGAGAAAAAGAAACATTATGGAGAAATAATATTCTAGAGTAATTGGTGCCAAAAGAATCCTAAAATAAAAATATAGGTCTTGTTATTAATCCCTTACAACAATCATTTGTAACCATTCCGCGACAGATTTATTGACTACGGCATCCATTTAGAAATGCTAAACTAATGAGGACTTGGCCATTAGTTGTGATAATGGTCTATAATTTTGAGCTTGAACCATGTGTACTTATTTGGACTCTTTTCAAAATAATAAATTATTTCAAACTCATTTCTTTTCTTGAAAATGTCCTTATAATTTAGGTCATGCTTTGGATTATGTGAGTGGTATTCCTATAATCCATCATCCAAAATAAACTGTGATTCTGGGCTATTTTAAGATTGAGAAACTTCAAACATTTTTTTTTTCAGAAATTGCATAAAGGAGCAACAGAGGCTCCTCAAGCCTCTAATTTATCTTTTTCTGCCTGTGCTTGATTGTTATTCCATATTAAGGTTATTTTCCTTTTAAAGTAGCTCTGCACAAAGAGAATATACTGCTAAATACTATTGCAAGGGAATGTTTACAGATGCAAATGACTTCTATTTAAGGAGCTCGTGATTAAAACTTGAAAGAATGTGGCACTAGAAAGCATGTGAATAACCTTTGAAAAATCTCACAATAGAACTGAATATGGGATATTTATAATCTAGGATTACAGCTATAAGGGTATGTGTGAATATGCATGTTCAATATGTTGCAAAGGACCTCAAACTGAAACTTGTTAATTTTACTTTTCTTTAATTTAGATAAATTAGCTGTTTGATTATTGAGAAACTGTAATGCAGAATGAACTAGAAGGCCAGTGCAGAACACTAGAAGGAACTAGTATTACATTTGCCTGCAACAAGTATGCCAGATGGTTTCCAGAATTCCGTCTTTCTGATAAAGACAAGATATCTTTTTGATAAGTTCTTCACTGGGCCATTTCAATCTTCCATAGTTGCTTTGAGGCTCGAAGTGTATTTCATTATTTCTTTTTCTTTTTTTTTTTTTTTTTTTTATTGCTCACAGAGCAGGCTGCTAATAAAATCAGAAAAAAAGCTGTGATCATTGGCAGACCTATTTTTTCAATCTATTCATACCCAGAGAAGATCTGCCCTTTGGTTTCTTGTCGTAAAGACTGACCTTCTGGGGTCATCCAAGAGATCAGTCCAAGTCATGTGTCTCATTTTGGTGGAAATCATGTCTTTCACCCTTGGGTGTACTGGGCAGTCCGGCTCCTGCCCTCCGTCTGGGTTCTGGGGAACGGTCTGGCTCAGGCCCTGGCTGTAGAGAAATAATGAACATGTCACGCGCGTCTCGAGTTTTCCAGTCTCTGGCACAGCTGTGGCACTTTCCCCCCCCTGCTGCGAGGCACAGCACGCTGGCCATTTGTTGGCAAGTTCATATTTCACACTGCAGGGAATTGAAATGATTGAACAGACAGAAGAAGAGTTTTATTTGCAGTAGCCTACGTATCCCCAGACTCTGATTTGGCATAAAACATCTGCTTCATGATCTGCTTCAAGGCCAGTTCCTTTCCTCCAACAAAGGTTACGACTTCAGGCAAGCTGTGCTTCCACTGGCAGGAGGAAATTTGCCCGAAGACTTGATTGAGTCAGAATCAAAGCATCCTGCCACAGAATTTCTTTTTTCAATTATCTTCGAAGAGGCAGCCAGACTTTAAATGTATCAGTATAATAAATGTAATGAAATAAGGCAGACACTCCTTTCCCCGTGTTGCTGTGGAGGGGAGGTGCACACCCAGTCCTGCATCCTCTCCGAGAAGCCTGTGAGACTCACCTACCTATCTGTCAACACACACATCTTGGCAAGAACACATTGTAGGTATGGCCTCTGGATGTGTTTCAGCCCATCGGCATGATAAATAGGCACAAGCACTGGATTTACCTGCCGCATTCACGTCTTTCTGATTATAAAAGCAAATGGGCATGATACTGAATGTAATTATTACTATTTTTCATAGGGAGGAAGCATCATATAGCCTTTGTTTTGTGGCATGGTCCTAATTACTAATTATATTTACCCGCATGATTTTGTTGTGCGTGGTCATATTTTTTGTTCAAGACAGTCCTCACTAGCCTTACAGACATACACACAAAATTAAATCCTGGCATTTTATTATGCTAGAGCAATTAGATGCCATCCTCGTAATGAGAAACATGACATCTTCATCGTTCTCCTTTATATTTTCATGTTGTTTTAAAGCAGACATTTACCAGAACTGAATACAGTCTTTCTCCTACACACACACACACACACACACACACACACACACACACACACACCTAATTGAATATCTGCATATCTCCAAGGAGTCCTGTGGGTGAAACCATGTATTCATCTTCTTTAGTTCTTAGGCCACTTTGGTTTAAGAGTAAGAACTGTTGCTTTTATGAAGTGCCTTTTTCTATAAAGTCAAAACCTCACAGCAGTGCACAGAAAGCCAATGGTATAAAGGAGCTAAGTAGAGTCTTTAATAGAGAGAGCTGGGTTGTAAGTGTTTTTGTTCCTACGGAGCAGATAGATTTGGCTCCATCTGTTCCATATTCATAACAAAGGAGCGCACTTACAGGAGGGCCAACTTCCCCGGAGCCGCCTGGTAATGATCTTTTCACCAGAATGAAAGCATCTGAACCCAGTGGCTTGGCCCCACGAAAAGCAGCTAGCAGGATTGCCCGTCAGTACCCCGATTTTCTCGTAACTCAGGTAGACATAAATTTTCCCAATATATGGAATGAAAAAAAAATTCAACCGATTTCTCATCTCCCTGCTGCACTGTGTTGTTAGGAAGCTCAAAATGTACGAATATAACCTTCTCCTTCCACAACCACAAAAGATTTGTAATTAGATTGTATGAGGGGAAGTTTGCACTTGAAGTATCTGAAGATATCACAGGGGAAGAGGCTATTCTTCAAACTTTTAAGTTGTTTCTATTCAGATTTTCTAATCTTTTTAAAACTGGGGTTAATGAATAGAAATATGAGTTATACCAAATAAGGAAAAACCCCTGTTGAGTTTTGTAATTAGCAAACTTCAAAGTCAATTTCAACTGAGACCTCTTAGATTAAAAAGATAAGTTGACCCAAGAGTACGTACTTTCTCTTCAACTAAGCAGAAGAAAAATAGAATGAATTTTTTTGCCCAAAATGCTAAGCTATACAAAAAATCTTCCTATTTATATGACATGTAGAGTCAGCATCAAAATGTAAATGATTCCTTAAAACTTAAATAGCACACTGGTATTAATATCATAGCTAGTGGATAGAACGCTTGTATTTATATGCTGGCTTCACAGATTTCTTAAGAAATGGAAACATATTTTGAAGTATGGTAATCCTTTTCTCCATTCTGTGTACTTTTCAAATACTAGAAGCTCCTAAAAAATACATCATTGAGATATTTAATATACTTCATGTTAAAGTTATAATTGTGATTTATTAAACCTTTTATTGTGCATCTTGGTGCCATCTGTGCATTATCTCCTTGCTAAACTAGGGTTTCTGGCAAATCAAACAGTAAACAAATCTCTCAAAAAGTTTGCTGTGGCAATAAAGCGGACAAAGTTTTCATCTAGCCATGAAATTGCTCTGTATTTTAGCAAGAGAAATATAAAAGTAATATTCACAGAGTGGAAAACCTAGCCAATCAATCTGTGAAGATCTCCGATTTCTAGAACACCTTGGTTCTGTTGGTTATATTGTGTAATATATGGACCTTAGTATTTTTGGCTTATTTGGTTTTTAATTCATTCACTTACTCATTCCTTCAAAAATACTTTCTGTGCGCCTACTTTGTACCAAGCAAAGGTTGGTTTTGGAAACACAGTGATGTATTAGGTTTTGGAAACACGGTGATGTATTAAAAAATGGTTACTGCACCTGCAGCATACAGTTTAATTGGGAAATAGACAATAAACCAGGAAACAAACAAACCTCTAACTGCCAATTATGCTAGGACGTATAAAAGGAGCTAGATGCAGTGACAGAGAAAAAGAATAAGGCTTTCAGTCAGGTGGGTGGTCATGGAAAGCCTCTTTAGGGCGGCAGTATTTGAGCCATGGCCTGAAAGAAAGTATCAAGTATATTTTTGGTGCACAGAGGATAGTTTATGTCCACAGGAAAGTCTATTTAAAGGGTTAGTTTGGATTTCAAATTTGATATTTGACTTATTAAGATAACACATTTTTAAAATGTTTAAATTTTCAAATTTAGCCTATTCACATTCATTTACACATCATCTTATTATTCTATATATAAGACTAGGAAATTTAAATATTTGGTTCCATTTACAAACTCAGTTAATTAAACTCCTTTAACCAATTAAAAATAAAAAGTAAAGAGAATGTATTGTATCTCCAGTGAAGTACAATTAACACACGGAGTAATATTAGTTGCCAGCATACAGTATATTGAGTAAACAATTCTACACATTAGTCACTGCTCACCACGAGAAGTCTTTCCTTTTTAAGTACTTGAATTGTGGGACTGTAAAACCCTCCCAAGTATTTAAGTAATTCTTACAGTAATTGAAAATGAAAAATATGTTTTAATTCTGTTAAATGTTTTAAAACTCTGTGTAACCTAAGACGTCATTAGTCAAAAAGTGTAAAGCAATTGTCCCATTAAATATTTTAAATTGGACTGACATGTCTGACCACTCTGAATGGCCAAAGTTGTCATACGCTTTGAAAGCATTAAGGTTCCGCATTCTCAGGTGCTTTTTTTAACACAAAAAGAATACTCGCTCTGTGATTTGATTCTCTTAAAAATGCCTATGCTTAGTTTTTAAACTCAGCCGTATCCCCTAACACAATTTTGGGATTACTCTCTCAGGTAGTGTTTGAGGTACCTTAACTTGCCAAACCTTCTTAATGACTAGAGGATTTCAGGCAGGATGGCTTCACTCTTCACCTCTGATTATGATGCCCCAGTGTCACTTTTCTATCCTTAAGCGTGAGGTCACCGGATCCTCCCATCACCTTGCCTTTGTTCTCCTATTTACTGCTGGGGCCTGCAGCTCCACACAGACTGATCATTTCATGAGATTCTGCACATCTTTGGCTCCTAAAGATGTGCACATTCCTTTCATTTCCATCTTATCACCTCAACCACACATTGCAGACATGAAAAATAATACCTCCTTGAATTTTGTATATCTCCCCAGGTTTTGACTATTAGGTCACAGTTTCCAAGATCATTTCCTAAGAAGACAGCAGAGATGGGGAGGAGCCTTCCAGGAAAAGATTTCTTTCTTTCTTTCTTTCTTTCTTTCTTTCTTTCTTTCTTTTCTTTTCTTTTCTTTCCTTTTCTTTCTTTCTTTTCTTTCTTTGTTTCTTTTTCTTTCTTTTCTTTCTTTTCTTTTCTTTCTTCCTTCCTTCCTTCCTTCCTTCCTTCCTTCCTTCCTTCCTTCCTTCCTTCTCCTTGACCCGTCTCTCCATTTTCTTTTTTATTCTAATCCCGAGTTTTCGTTCACATTTGGTCAACAGCTCCACAGATTCTTGTGGCTTGTAGACTCCTTCTCCAAATCTTTCTGGAAAACATGTTACACACAAAGCAGTGGATTCACAGGCACTGAGGACCCAGCAGGTCTCCTTCTGTAGGGAACTCCCAATCCGAGCAGCAGAGACACAGGGTAACAGCTCTAAGACAAAACAGAATGGGTTAGGTGCTATTACCTGATAGAAACAGATCCATGGAAGAAGCCAGAAGAGGATTTTCGTGTTGGAAGAATGGGGAACGGTCTCAAGTGGCCGGAGAGAGCTGGGATTTCTGAGAGGCAAAGGAAAAGGTCATATGAGACTTGGGAGCCAGGGAGGTTCTGGGAGGGAATATTGTTGGGACTAGCTATTAATGTGGATTAAAGCAGGGAGTAGCGGGAGAGTTAAAGAAAGAAATTGAAGTTGGGGCCAACTGTGAAAGACTGGCTACTGTGCTGCCCTGCAGTGCACAGCCATGAACTTGCCTGGAAATGGTCCTAGTTAGAGACAACCAGAGCAAACCAGCATTTGGTTCTTAGCCTTAGCTTTGATTTTATTTGCTCTGTCAACATTGAAACCTTCATCAAGGAAAGCATTCTGGGTGTGAAACGAAATGTACAGTCCTGGTACCTAAATGACTTCCTCTTTGGTGGAATCTAGCCTTCTAAAGAGAGAACATTCATTTGTTCAGGCCTCTGGGGTTCCATGGGGCCTGGCTACCCTTGCCCAGAGACTTACCTTAGCTCCAGAAATGGCAGACATTGCGAGAACGTAGCCTCCTGGCCAAGAAAAACAAAGACATAATTGACATGTGTAAATAGATATTTACCCAAATAGGATGCAAAAGAATATCAAATTCGGGTGCAGGAACCTTTCTCATGAACTGGTGTGGGCGTGGCGGCAGGCTGTCTCCCCTCTGGGCTGCGGTCCCTGAGCACCAGGGCTCCCTCCACTCTGTCTCTGTGGCCAGCAGCAAAGGCGGTCTCCATGCCTGGCCTCGTAACTGCTCTGTGGGAGCTACGTCCTCGTCTTTGGTCGGCATCTCTCTAATACAATAGCACGGTCACACTCTTAACATGGATTGAAAAAAGAACTCAGAGAATCTTAGCATGATTTTCAAAAGGAACAGGTCATCCAGTGCCCTTTGTAATTTTCTGAACTCTCACTCCAAAGCGCACTTACTCACATAAACCCCTTTACCCCCCATGTCCACATCAAAACTATGGTAGAATACAGTTTTCCTAATTTAGGCTACAAGTAAAAGGTCACACGTGTCCCCCTGGTTTTCCTTATGACTAAGAACTTTGTCACAACTATCCATAACCCGACCCCTCCCCTTCCTGTAAATGTATGCTTAGAACTAGGGACTACTTGCTGAGGGAAATCCAAGTGCAGAAGGAGCGGTAAGGGCAGAACTCATTCTGTCAATCTGTGGAATAGTGACCTGATATTCTAGATCTAAAGAGATCTGTCACCTGCATTTCCAAGTGCAAGCTAACAGCCTACCGCTCCTCTAGAGGAGGTCATACTTAATTTTTTTTTTCCATAGGGAAACAGAGGCCCACTTAGGTTAAGCAGCTGACTGAAAGGCACCACAGAAGCCAGAACAGGTGAACCAGGAAAAAAATTGAGATCATCATTGTGCATGTACTGAACCACTAAACCATGCCCATTCCAAGGTCCCTCACTCGGGAAGATCAGGATGATAGTGGTTATGGAAACTGCAAAGAAATAATAGCTTTTTTCCTGGAGCTTCTTTGAATTGTATTAACTTGATGACTTATTACTGTCTTGCTGCCTTTGTGCTATATGATACACTGTTCCTGCTAAATACTGTATAAATGAGGAATGGAATTTGTGGCTCTCATTGCTTACCAGTTAACAGAAACTCCAGTAACAGGTCATAGAGGTGCCATAAAGAGCCTGTGGAGAAGGAACAATATAAATAGTTCCTCTCTGGGATTCTAGGAATTCTGCCTTTTGTCTCAGTTTTTGTTTTTGTTATTACCTTTATTATGTGGCTTCTAGCTGAAGAAGAGTTTTTGTAAGTGAGTCATTCTGCTTATTTGTTTTCTTTTTGTCAGATTATACTTATCTGGTACAGCAGGCAAAATTCATCAAAATCAACACAAACAAGAGAGAGAGAACTATCTGACCTTAATGACCTGGGACAGTCATTTCAGTAGTGTCGCCTCAGGCTAGTCCAGGTCTCAGAAAATAGTTACAATACAATTTGTAATAGGAAACTTACTTTTCCTGTTAAAATATGTCATGTCCGTTGATTTTTTTTTTTTAAAGTAAAATATCCAGGAAGGAACTTAAAACTCTGAACACGAGGTAATGCAGTTAACAATTAAAATACTATCTAAATATTATCTCGCTTTCTGTGCCTATGTGGACTGGATTTTTCCAGTCACATCATGGAAGGAGATACGTTTAAGCTGACTTCATTTTTTCTTAAAAAGAACTAGAAAATTCTTCCTGTATAGAGGATAATTTAAAAGCATTCTCTAAAATCCAGGTTACTTTTTGGTCATGCCTTACTAGATACCAAAGTATATGAGACAGACCCTACCCTTTTGAGTAGCAGTAGGAATAAGTTCATGGTCATTGAGCTTTAAGAGGCAAGTAAAAGTCTGCCCACCCTTGAAATAAATCTGTACAAAAGCATGATAATGTCCTGTTTGTTTTCCTAGAAATCAGTGGCAAGAAACTTGTCCTCAGCCATTTATTTGAGGTTGCAAAGAAAAAATAATTGATCTTCTGAGGCTTAGCTCCTGGAATTTAAATACTACTTAAGTTAGCATTTGCAGTGAGAATTTGTTCTAAGGGGGTGGAGAGCTAGGGAAAGGGGGGCAATGGGTGTGATGGGTGGTACCTTCTATTTTCTCTTTTGTCTGAGGCTGCACAGCTGGAACTAATTTCACTTCCCTCTCCCTGAACTTTACTCTAATTATTTGTCCCTGTTACAGTTCCCTGGTGTTGAAACACAAGTTTTAGCTCTTGGAGTACATTGCTCTACCCTTAGTATACAGTGGGAAACACCCCTCTTCCTTTTCTAGTTTTTTTTTTAAAAAGACACATCCCTAGAGCCCTATCAGAGATTCTAGTATTTACATGATATTTTAAGTTTCTTCAAGGTTCCTACCTCTACTTAGTAACCTCTCTTCCAAGTGTTACATCTGGGGCTTTGACCTTAACCTGCCAGTTTTTTAAGTCTTGAAACACCACTGGCTGGGAAGGATAAAAGGTATGGGCAAATGTAGCCAGCTCCTGTGGTTGCTCTTAGGATAGAAGTTTAATAAACCTGGGGCCAAGAGCAGGTTATTAAAACATGTGAGTTTTAAACCTCAAAAGGTAAAATGGTGAAATGTATTCCATCGTAACTGGTCATTTTGTTCTTAATATGAAAATTAGGTGTTGTGCTGCCTTTTAAAAAAGGGCAGATGGCCAGTTGCAATTGTTGCTGGGATATTCTTTCCTAACAAGAGGCCTAACTTTTAAGACTTTTTCTGTGGTCTGGTAACCATTTTACAAAAAGTCCATATGGCTTTTGTTAATCTGTATCCTAAACCCACCACTTCTTCTGTTCCCTACCTCCATGCACAGATACAAAATGGATTTTGATTCATTAAATTCTAGAAGACATTTTCAGTAGTACTGTTTATTTAAGTGAACTTTACTTTTTCAGCATTTATTGCGAAAGGAATATTAATGCTTAATTCTGCTGTCGCCTGGTCTAATTTGCATGTATCTGTGTTGTATGTTAAACTACATGAAAACATGCAGAGAAAAGACTAGGTTCTGCTAACAACTAATAGCCTATCTCTTCTTCTGACTTGCACAAATTGAGAACTATTGCCTGTGGCAAACATAATGGAAAACTGCATTTTTAATGCTCCCACACACACTCATTTCTTTAAAAGGAAGAAGAAAGTGGCTGACTATTCTTAAAAATACAACTTCTCGAGGTACCCAGATTGAGAAGGGACACAGTAAAGGAGAAGGATTTTGGCTTTTAGAATTAAGATTTGGGGATGAATAAGGTTAGGCAGAGATATTAATGTTGACTGATGAGTACAGTATTGGGCCTAAAAATGTGGAGAAAGAAAATACCAGAGTATATCACCCTATCTGCTAAGCTTCTGGTTCTTCACAAAAAAGGATGTTTGCTGCCTTGATTAGTTTTAGTTGCTTGAAATCTCAAAATGTTTGTTTTTAATTTAATAGCCCGTGTATAAGATAATTGATACAAGCTTTTCAATACGAAGAGAATTTTAACTTATTATTACAGTCCTTTTAGTTTACATTTGTTTTTTAACATTATTCATTTTCGAGGGAGAGACACAGAGTGCCAGCAGGGGAGGGGCAGAGAGAGGGGAGACACAGAATTTGAAGTGGGTTCCAGGCTCTGAGCTGTCAGCACAGAGCCTGATACAGGGCTCGAACTCATGAACTGTGAGATCATGACCTGAGCTAAAGTTGGACACTCAACCCATTGAGCCACGTAGGCGCCCCTTAGTTCACATGTTTTTAAGCTCATCTGTACATGCTATTTCTCCTATTTGAGGAAGGGCATTCTGTCTTACGATTTAAGTTTACATTTTGTATCAAAGCTCCTTTTAGTTCACCCAGCAATTTGGAGTTAAAGTGAGACACAATAATTGCACAGAAAAGCACAGGTTGGCTGCATTAGCAAAAACAAACTAAGTGGCATGGGCAGGAAAATGAAAAACCGTTTTTAAGGGCTGGAGTGAAAACAAATAGATACATCTTGTAGTATTTCTTCAACAGCAGTTTATAATTACTTCTCTTCAAGGCATATTTTAAGTGGACTTGTAACAGTAGCTTGAAAAGTAAACTAGGAAGGGATCTAGTTGTTTAGACGTGGGAGCCGAATAAGGCAGGAGCTGCCCTGTGGAAACGGCCATGGTGGTTTTCCAGACAGGAGACCCCAGTGCCTTAGCTTTTAAGGTCTTACTCAAGTCGGCCATGGGAAGCTTTTGGTAGCACAAAGTTGTTTTTATATAGCACTGTATCAGTTAGCTGTTGAGTTACAAATTGCCCCCAAACTTGGGGCCAAGACATTTAATATTCACAGTTTCTGTGGATGAGTGATCCAGAAGTAGCTTAGCTGGGTCCTCTGGGTATGGGTCTCCGACAAGGTAACAATCATTTAAAGGTTCAGTTGAGAAGGATTCACTCTCTAGTTCCTCATCAGATTGTTGGCTGATTGCGTTCCTTGCACACTCTTGGCTGGAGGTCTCCCTCAGTCCCTTGCCACTGGGCCTCTGCACTGAGATTCTCACACTACAGCACCTTGCTTCATGAGCAAGAGAAACAGTGCTGGCAAGAAAGAAGTCATGGTCTTTTGCAACACACTCACAGAAATGACATCCTATCACATTTCCTGTATTCTACTCGTTAGAAGCAAAAACAGCTAGGTTCAGCCCGCTCTCAAGTGAGAATAATTGGAGCCAGGTCACAAGCTACCTGTGAAAAGCATGGTGCCATTATACTGTTTGCCATGTCCACCTGATAAGCCTGTAGTGAGTTGCGATGTGAATACTGTCACATTTACAACGCTAAATCTTCTAGAAGTACTGATTTGGGGGCACTGAATGTGGTCCCCTTTATGTATCAGATTGGCTGATAAGTGCTGAGCTGAGCTGACCCCAGGAGATCCAGGAAACAGGTTTTCAGGAATGGCTGGAGTTGGGGCCCCTGTCTGAGGTCATGGAACAGACTGAGGATATGCAGCCTTCATGGCCTTATTAGCATGATACTCTAAACACAGAAGACCCTCAGATTATATTTCATTACGTGTTGTATGATTTTGATTGTTTTTTTGCAGATCAGTAGGGGGAAAGGACCCTGTGGTTTGATTTATAAAGTTTCTATTAAGATCAGGGAATGAGAGGTTGTACTTGTTTTAATGGTCCCCTACCCCTATTCCCAGCTTCCAGACTCCAAATGTACATTTTCAGCAATAAACCAAATAAAAGGATATGAATGTGGATTATGTGACAAATGTTTGAGACAGGAGTTGTATTTATATTTTAGTTTGACCAAGTCTGTTAGAAAATCCATGTATGTTTATGGGAAGAGTTCAGGTCCAGCTATTCTTCATCTGTTGCTGGTTAAGACTTAATTTTGGTTGCTAAAGCTCCACTGTGGCAACTCAGGGAGGAAATGTGTTCTGTTTTTGTTTTTGTGTCTTTAGCGTTGATTCGTTTTTGAAAGAGAGCAGGGGAGGAGCAGAGAGAGAGAGAGAGAGAGAGGGAACCAGTGAGCCCCATGCGGGGCTCAAACTCATGACCTGAGCCAAGTTGACCGGTCAACCGACTGAGCCACCCAGGCGCCCCAAGGGAGGAACTGTTTTAATTCTTTTGTCCCATATCCTGTTGATTGGTTTCTGTAGGCGATAAAATTCCCTCTGATAAACACATCTGGGACAGCTTCCCACTCCTAGACCAAGCTAAGTCCATGCCTAAAGCTTTGCTGGCAATTCACACAGACCTCCATTATCACACTGTGGTTCATATTCATGTGGTTCATATTTATGTCCCCGGCTGGAATAAGCACCCACACAAGGAGAGGGACAGTGTGTCGTACATACCTTTGTACCCCTAGTACCTAACAGGGAAGCAGGCACATAGTAGGAATTTTAAAGCATTTGAATGGATGGATGAAGCTGTTAATTACCATCGGTTTTCAAATGTTGACTATTAATTTTCTAAGGAAAGGAGGATATGAAGTTACAGATTTTTTTTAATGAAGATAGTGTTGGCCATTATAAACTGTCATGGCTCTAGAATTATCAGGATTAACACTACCTACCTCCTGAGACAAGTCAGGCACATTTTCAGCTTTTACTCCCTTGTGTCCATGTGCAACTCCTTTTTGCTCATAATTGATCCCGAGAGGATTTTCTTTGTAACTTCACTTGTGTGACGGTTACATTTTTCAATTCCTCTGTTATTTGGTGTTCTTAATGTTCACTCCACTGCTTTTTGTTTACTTGTGACCGGTGAAGCACTTTTTAGATTACCTTTTAGTCTTCAAATATTCACAATTAATAGTGTTGTGTTTTGCACATAGTATAAAGGCATCCTACATTTGTCATCTGGGGAGTATGGGGTTAAGAAACCTGGAACATAACATGGAATAAAGCCAGACTCCTGCTTCTTAAAATCTTACATGAAAAGTTTTTAGGCTTTTTGGTTTTGTTTCTCTGTGGGGTGAGCAAGGAACCCAAAGTTATCGCTGACCTGGCATGTCCTACATTTTCAGGTTAGCTTGTAAGGGTTAAGAACTGATTGCATGAGTTCAGGTCAGAGGTTGCAGAGGTAGCTGCTTTAATGTCATCTGCGTTGTGTACTCATGTTATATGTTTTTATTCTTTGTTCATCAATTTTTCTCAGGATTAGAGTGTAATTAATAGTTATAGTATAACGTGTAGGTCACATGATTGTTACAGCTTTTCTGGTGATGGGAGAGGAGGATGTAATGGAGAAGTTAGATCGGAAAAGAGGTTTTTGTTTTAAGTACATTATGTGTTTTTTAAGTGTTATATCCTTAATTCACAGAAGAACGTAGCAGCCTGTAGCTAAGGCCAACTGTCCATCTCTCAGAGCTGGTGAGAGATCGCTCTTCAGTTTTTCCCAGACAGCTTATCATCTGTTGCTGTTTGGTTATTCCTGTGTGCCCTACAATGATTTTTCTGTCCTGGATATACAGGATTTCTCTGACATATAAATCTGAAAGACCTGTACCAACTCCCAGAAAGTGCCCCCACTAAAATAATTAAACACTTGATCCTGCCGCAAGCCTGCTGTGTCTTGCAGGATCTTTGGTTCAATCCGTTCTTGCATGTGGCAGATCAAGTTCAGGAAGCTTGCAGTGAGTTGATCTCAGCTCCAAAGTCCATAAAATGGCAGTGTAAATATCCACGTGTCACCTTTTCACACCACCTCTCGTGAACAAGATATAAACCATCTCAAGAACCCATGGTTTTTCTAATGAATTGGAGTCACCTATGCGGACTGTATTTGTGACATGCACATGTGCAGTTGGGGTCCAGAGGAAGGACACCATTTCCTGGATCAAACCGCAGAGTGCAAATATTGTGCCCTAAATAACACACTAGTTACTGTAAATGTCAGTAGAGGGAGTTTTTCCGACTTTGATTTAATGAAAGCTTACAGCAAAGCCAGCTGTTAGCACTTCTTAACTGCTTGTCAGAGGGGAGAAGGGGAGAGACAAAAACCTCTTTTCTGTATACTTTAGTCTTAGAATTAAGAGTTTTCAACAGGTGCTGAATAGTGACACTAGGGGTCCTTTACAGCTTGATGTCTTTTAGGTGGTGAATTTATAAGTTCTCCAGCACATGGATCTGGAGTTACTGGAGGAGACTGGTGTAAAATTAGTTTGGAGTTTGCATCTTGAATCCCCTCACCTATGCACTAAGCATTTTCAATTTCTGGGCTCCCATGAGGAATCAAAATAAAAAATAAAGGAGAGAGAAGGCATATCAAACACTGGTCCTGACTTTGTCACTGAGGGCATTACCAAATAACCGTAAGCCATGTGAGTTTTAATTGCTGTCATCTGCATTTTCTGAAGAAACCACTTGAAGCAAACACACAGGGAGGAAAGTATGCAGCACTCGTTTCTGTAATTTCTGTCATTTCTAGAATGCATTAGCGAACATATGAGATTGTTAAGGGTCTTACCGCCCTTGGAAATCCCTTTGACATTAGGCTGTGTGTACTGAGGGGAGATAATCTTTCCAATGCAGAGAAAGTTTACAGTCTTATTATCTTGAAGAGGAGAAGAAAGTTTCTTCCTCAAATGAATTATAACTTGAAACATGTTGTCATGTTTTGGTAAGCCCACTTTATTACTTCCATCCTTCTCTGTGGCAAAATTCTTAAAATAAATGTACCATTGCACCAGTGTGCTTTCTCAATAGCATATTGTACTTATAATAGCATGATGGAAGTTGCTGGGCTCGGTTTAGTCATATAGAATGCAGAGCCAAGTTCTGAGTAAAACCTCTAATTGAATTACCTGCAAAGCACTGACAGACAGGCTTTCAGGACAGACAAAGCTTTGCTTTCCCCGGCAAAAATAGGTCATGTTTAAGTTGGCCTTGTAACTATTTGTTACTGGTTTTTGCCAGCACTTTCACCTTGGGCCCCTTTTCCTGCAGGAGATGCCGAGGAGCTCTATGAAGGCCGGAGGGCTCAAGCATTATCTTCTTATTTTAAAGAAAATTGATAACAGATAAAGTTAAACGGAAGAGCCTTTGAAATAAAAATACAAAGTATTTTCCTGTAGATTACCAACATTCTTGCATGAGTCCTTACTGTATTGAAAAGAAAAGATAGGGATGGGAAAGTAGCTCTTTCTAGCGGTCTCCATCAATCTGAGAAGTATTTTTGTTTTAACTTCTGGGAAAAAGTAGAGTATGCTCCTGTTGTTGAGGAAACAGTTTCTTGTAGACCATTTGCATTTGAAAATGAAGAATAATGTGTTGTTGTTCTCGCCTTTCTCTCTCGTTTTGTCTTATCCACAGCCTCTGCAATCCCAGATAATGGAAGAAGGTCCTGTCTAAAGCTCAAAGTCTTTGTGAGACCAACAAGTAAGTTGACTAGAATGAGCTTCAGAGGGTGGCTTCATTGCGCATGCTTTATTGTGTGGTCTGGTTCACGGCGGTAAAACTTTTTTTTTTTTTTTTTTTTTTTACTGTTAAATCCTGTGTGGTATCTGTTTTGTATATCAACATCCATGTTTTAGTTTTCATCAAATTTTTTCTCATCATTCTTCATGATGCTTTTATTTTTAAGTACACAGCAGTTGCTAACTTGTTGTTTCTTAGACTGTTGTACGTGCACAGCAAATGGGAACAATATTGGCATTTGGACACATGCCATTGATTGTAAAACGATCTCTACATAAATTAAAGGAAAAAAATAGAGAGAAAGAAAAAAGAAAGAAAGAAATGGGAGTTTAAGGGTGTCTTCACTAACATATTTGGCTGTTATCTCTATTTTTGTTATAGATAGCTGTATGAAAACTATAGGTGTTCATGATCGTGTTTTCGATGTTAACGACAAAGTAGAAAATTCATTAGAACCAGCAGGTTAGTATGCTTAGAGAATCTCTTTTAACAAATGCATCTCTCTCTGGTGCTTCCGTACTTTTTTTCCTTTCTTCCTCTCCGCATGTTTGCACGTTATAGTTGCTCTGCTTTTTGCTCATTGCTAGCAATGCTAATATTACTTATATTCTACTTCATTCTCCAGTATCTTCGTGTAATGCATGTTAGATAAAATATGACCTTTCTTTTTTGGACATGGGTTTGATGTAATGCAGTATCCTAATATAGAAGCCCCATCAGAATGCTAAAATCTCACTACTTTTTACCATATCCTCCGAGCATGCTGGTGAATCACTGTGAATATTAATGGATCTGTTTTCATTTAAGACAGAAAAAAATTCTATCGTGTATGCTTATAAATTTTTTTACATTATTTCCAAATCTATGGATGAAAGTAATCAAGACTGTTACACAAAATCGCAGCTAATTCAACATATTTCATTTTCTCTAGCAATTCACGTGCAGTCATTGAACTGATCGAAAGACCTTCATTTCAAATATTATTTGTGCTATTGTTATCAGTAGCAATTGGTCTGGAGAAGTATAATCATGTTGCCCAACACAAATCACACACTTGTGGCTCCTCCAAATTTATGTCATCGACCCAGTGCAATGTGATCCTTGATGGCTGAGGCAAAATAAGTATTAAGGATACATTTTTTTCTACTGCTGATCTCCACACACCCAAACTTTCCTGTCACTGAAGAAAAATAAAACCCACAAAAGCACTCATCAAAGTATTTACACTGTAACTACACTGTAGTGTACTGAGTATAAAATGGTGCTGTATACTATCCATTCGGTTATAAATGTAACTAGACAGATAGGAGTCCTGTATCCACTGTGCAGTGAGGACTGTACCTTGATGCCCCCATATGCCTACCTTCCTGTGGTTTCCTCTCTTTGTCCTACTTGGCTTGAGATCTTGACTGGTTTCCTTACCCAACTCTCACAAAACTCTCAAAGCTTAATGGAATTAAAATTATTTCTTCTTCACAGAAAGATGGGAGCCCCCCTCCCGCCCCACCTTGTGTGAACAGAGACCTTTTTTTTTTCATCTATTTATAGTGGAACTTCTCTTTTTTTATGGTCCTAGAAATTAAAGTGTCGTGTAGTCCACTTTCTCTTTGGAATATTGTTACTAGGACAGTCAGTGAGCCTTAGGGAAACTTACCCTGAGTAAATGTGGTGCCTCAGGACATAAAACAGCTTTCACATTAAGAGTCAGGTTTTCTTCCCCAAGCATTCTTGTTTTTCTAAGGCAGGTGTCTTATCCCAGCACAAATGGGAGGTGTGTACAAGAAAGCTCTGAGAGGCCTTCTTGGCTCCCCAGGGATCAGTTAGCTGCTTTAGAAAGTTGCAAGGAATGAATGCCGACACAGAGCCATTTTAATTGTGTCCTGGAAATCTGGAAGCATTACTGTGGCTTTTCATGGTACGAGACTCCTCACAAGCTTGCAGACTTGGTTCCTCATAGGATGTATGAGTTAGAGGGGCTGTCTCCTAAGGACCACAAAGTCTACACTCTTCCCTTGATAACTGAGACTTGCCCAGGCTGCATCACTAGTTTGAGACTGATCCAAATGTAATGTTCAAATTTCTCAACTCCTATCCCAACATGAGTGTAAAAGTAGGATTTGCTTACTGTCAGTAGAAACATAGATGTTCATAATGAGAACTTTACTCTTTTGCATTTCTTAGTAAGTCAGGTGTAGAATGACCAGCAGAGTCAGGCCTAAGTTGTAAGCATAAATTATTCTGAATTAGGATTTTTTTTAATGCATATTGTGGCAGATGTAGGCATATCTTTCCAATAATCTTTTTTCCAGGTAAATTCCATTGCCTATCAAGAGAGCAAGAGACTATTTAGAAATAATAGATTGCATGTTCTTCTCTGGTAACCAGTAGCTACACTGAGGACTGCTCTGCATTAGGAAAATTACCTTTGAATTCAAATAATGGTAAAATGCAAGATATTAAGATGCATTCATACGTGAGCATATTTCACGGTCTTTGGGAAACAGGTTTTTTCACTGAGCATTTAAAATCCATGATGGCCCCCAAATCTACGCACATATAACTGATGGAAGTTTGAAGTTTAACAGAATGTGGTGTGAGTGCATACGTTGGAGAGTGGAAATGCGGGTGCACACGTATAGGGATCTGTGCAAGAAAAGCTCGTGGAGTCAGTTGTGACTGTATTTAAGGGCTTTCTGGTGAGCATCTTCACTAAAAAAGTTATGACAAGGTTGAGCTACCATCCCTGGCTATATGAACGCAGTAATAACTTTGAGTAGTTCATCTTATTCCTCATGAACTTCAGTCAGACTTGTGGCTTTGCACCACTGTGTTGAATGTCTGAGTATAGACCTAGACTTTATGAATGCAGAAAGCCTGAAAGGATCCCACTGCATGTTCTCGGTAATGTGTACTAATTCACCTGTCTTTGGAATGTATTTGTCTTTTTTGTTTGCTTGCACACTCTGCCTGCCAGTTTCCTATCATCAGGGATACAGGATGATCTCAGGGCAGACATATGCCACATAATATGCTCCAAAATATTGCTCGTGTTTTCTCAATTAACCATTGAAACCCTCATATTGTAGAATCCTGGTAGGCAGGAGGCAAGGCTTGATTTGGTTTCAGAGGAGGAATATTTTCTGCTTTTAAGCTACACTCACCATTATGAGTGTTAGAAATTCTCTGATGTTTAGATGTGATTTCTATTGGGATAGATTTTGCTTAAGAATCCTTCCTTAGAATTTTGGAATTGCTCAGATTTACCCAAATGACAGCCAGTTTTTCATCTTGCTGCGCAGGGGCCATGGAATCTTCCAACAGTGAGGCCCTGCTATAATCAAAGGATGGTTTGTAGAATCCTGGGCCAGGACCAGCCTGTTACAGAGAGAAGAGAAGAACCATCATGCCCTAAAGGGACAGATTTTCCCCTTTGAGTGCAAAGTAGCACTTCCTGGTTAGTTGTTTAGAAAAGGGTTACTTCCAAAAATCGATCCACAATTAGAAGACTGAAATGTACATGTAACCTCATGCTTCACTTGTAGGTAAAACAAAAGCTTTCCTCTCAATGTCCGCAAAGTCATTCACCCTGTCTTGTGCTGCCTGGAGCACTGGCTAGGCCTTGCGGAGCATCTTGGAGGAACAGGGAGGGCAACTCTACTTTCAGTGCATGCTGAGTACCTGTATATTACCTAAGTACCTTTTATCAGGACACATCCACACTTCACAAGGAAGAGGGTTGGGTAACATGGTAGTGAAAACACGATTGAGAAGAACCCAACAGCTGATGTAATTTCAGGTGTATAAATATAAACGGTATTTCAAAATGAAATCTGGAAGCCTCAGGGTTTCTGGTTGGTACAAATTAAACCTGAAGTACTCTCTATTGTTCGGATGGACAACACATCAATGCTCCTGAAGTGATCTGGATTTTAATTTCAGGGCCATTCAGGGCACTTGTGTCTAAGTCCTGCTCACTACATATTTAATACATTTGCAAGGCTGACGAAGAACAGAGGAAAAGAGACCGCAAGTCGTTGGCTGCACCATGTGGGGCTTTATATTTTTTTCCTCTGTATCTGTTTAACTTCCCATTCTTGCTTCCTAACCTTCTCTGGTCTTTTAAGCGAAGAACCACTCCACGCAGGTTTGCTGAGGTCCAGGAAAGGGGAGCAGACGTGACACAGAGATGCAGGAGCTTCTACGTGAGGACAGGCTCAGGTGCTAAGAGCACTACAGGGCAGAGCCTGGACACTGCCAGGATCTATTGCCTAGTTCAGAGTGGCAATGAACGTGATGAACGGGAACGGCCTACCTGAGCATGTCTGAAGCAGGGCCAGCCTGTGAGCCTGAAAAGTGGTCATTGCAGGACCAAGAATAGGGAGTGTGATGGTGATGATACCTAGTGAAAAAGAAAGCATCCTCATTGTGACTTGTGGTGTGACAATCTACAGGAGTTTGAATTAACAGTCCATTAAGGGGTTGTACGTGGGTCCTGCCGGGATATTTAGGAATTATCCTTTGAGGTCTACAAAACTGACCCAAATTACTAGAGTCTCACTTGGAGTGAATACAAGATGACAGTCTCTGCACTCTTACAGGAAGGCCCCCTGATGCTGAAATAAAATCTACAACTGAACCCCCCCCCCCCACCTTGGCCCCAAGAACGTGTAATTCAGAGAACATGTAGTCTAAAAGCACAAGTTAAGCCAGGAGGAAGGAAGAAGACGGACAAAACTGGAGCAGAGCATGGCTCCCAGGCAGGCCTCCAATCTATCTTTGGGTACTAATTGCTGCAAAGTTCCTGTTTCAAAGTTAAGCCTGTTAATCATGCAGATCAGGAAGGCTATCCAAAGTCAGAGGCAGCCTCGTAGAACACTTTATAGCTAAATAAAAGAAGCTTACCTCACTTAATCCATTTTATTTAGAGGAAAATTTGCATCCACGCCGATAATTTATGTGCCAAGCTTCAGCCTGATAAAAATAAAAACAGTCAAGTTCAAGTAATTTAATCCTGGAGATACAGGGTTTGTAATGGAAATAGCACCATAATTGATTCCCAATTGTAGGCAAACTAGTGGGCACCATTTATTGAGGTTTAGTGGGCATTATGTGTAGTTAATTTAAATGCGGTTTTGGCATTTAATTTTTCTTATCTGACAATTCACGTAGGTAACCAACAACCAGGCATTCAACACTAATCCTCTGAAACAGCTAGAAAGCAGGAAACGGGCAGCCCATTCTGGTCAACCACCAACATGCCAATATAACTACAGCCTCCCCTGCCAAACATGTTACTTGCTTCTCCGTGGCATCTTGGGTTTAAAAGGTGCATTCAGGTATCTCAGCTTTGTGCAAGGTGTGTTAGTGAGCAAACCAAAGGAGATCACATGCCAGAGGTTACAGTCTGTGTACAGTTTTTCCCCTCACTCTTTAAGGAAAGTAATAATATTGCTGAAAAAGTCCAATTTTCTCTGCTTCTCCTTTGTTTGCTGTAAATAATGAGTGATTATGCAGACATGAAAGTCAATGGTGGCACAAGGTTCATTACCCTACTTTGCAGAGGGTGGCGAGGTCTGTTAACAGCAGGCTGCTGCAAGAGAGTTATTAAGGATGTGAAATCTCATTGGAATGTGTGCTTTCTATTTGAACAGATGACACCGTACATGAGTCAGCCGAGCCATCCCGCGGTGAGAACGCGGCACAAACACCAAGGATACCCAGCCGCCTTTTGGCAATCCTACTGTTCCTCCTGGCGATGCTTTTGACGTTATAGCACAGTCTCCTCCCGTCACCTGTCACAGAAAACATCAGGGTCTTGGAACACCAGAGATCCACCTAACTGCTCATCCTAAGAAGGGACTTGTTATTGGTTTTTTGGCAGATGTCAGATTTTTGTTTTCTTTCTTTCAGCCTGAATTCTAAGCAACAACTTGGGGCCAGGAGGGGCTAAAGTAGTGGCTGCTCCCCTACCCCATTCCACCCCTAGCCCTTGCCCTTGACTTTCTCTCACCCCTTCCAAGTTAAATGGACTCCAGATGAAAATGCCAAATTGTCACAGTGACACCAGTGGTCGTCAGCTCCTGTGCATTCTCCTCTCAGAGCCCACCTCCGTTAGCGTCCTGTGTCAGCGGTATACGGACAAGGAAGAATAGTGGCAGATGCAGCCAGGAACGGCAAGGCCCAGGAGGGTTGTGCTCTCCCATACAATATTTATGCCTTCTCATTCAGGACTGTAAGCTGATCGTGCGGGGCATCGTGTCACCGTGTCGAGTCCAGAGGGGAGGTATTAAGAATAGATATAATATTACACCCTTTCCTCTAGGAGTACATAAATGAACAGGCTTCTAAAAGGTTGAGACACTGGGGGTTTTTTTGTTTTGTTTCGTTTTAAGATGACTGTCTTAAAGCATTCTTGACGGCAAAACTTATGCTCCATGAAAGAAGCCTTTTTTTCTAGAAAGCAGGTCGGGTGCGGGAATGCTAGCACAGAGCAAGTGTGAGAACAGAGAAAATTAGGTTTGGTGGGGGTGTGTATGTGTGAGTGCCTCTAATTTTTTTGGTGACTGGGCAATGCACACCAGATTTTTTTTCCTTTGAATACAGATCACCATGGTGCTACAATTTTTTTTTTTTTTAAAGAAACTCAAAGAGGCATTTTTATGAATAAAGTGACCTTCCCCAAGGCTGACAAGCCAGGGTTGATGAGTGTATAACGGAATAGCTTTGGATACTCCTCTGGGAGACAATATGTACCAAGGAAAGGAGGTCAGTGGCCAGAGGAGATGTGATTTGGCTTTGCTGGAGCGCCAGTGTGCTGTGGCCTTTCCCCGACTCCCACCCTAGTACCCACGTTTTGCTCCACACTCCACAACTGCAGGGGCTCAGACACACACCCCTGTCACCAGGAGAGTCAGTCAGCACTACTTGGGAGGGCTAAAGGGAAATTTGGAATAAAAATTCCAAAGTTTGGAATAAAAAAATTTCAAGTGTTGATTTTATATTCTTTCCCTTTCTGACACAGCCTGAAGCGTAGGGGGAACATGTGTTTATCTGTGGGAGATAAACAAGATGGAGTCCCAAAGACTTTAACAAAATATTTTTTTAAAAATCCACTAGAATAGAAAATACATTATTTAGATATACTTTATGCTGAGAGTGAGTATATATGCTTGTCCTATTTAAACTTGTGAGAAAAAAAGTGGTATCCCTTGATACATTTAGAAATATAGGGGGCTATCTTGTTTCATTGTGGGGGCGGGGCAGAAGGAGAATAAACGCAAGATGACCCTGTTTGAGGAATCTTAGCATGGCCAACAAGGGACATTTCCAGTTGGTTACCAGGAAATACAAGCTTGGGGTTACTACTGGTGAGGCTCACAAACTGAGCTCCAAAGCCTAGACAGGGGAAAGTGTCAGACCAATGAAAAGAAATCTAGCCTTTTTACTAACTGCCTGGCATGTCAATAGAAACCATGCCTTTCAAAATAAAACAAACAAACAAACAAAAAAACAAATGCCATGATTATGTCATATGTGAAAAGTTGGAAGCGGTCCAGGAAATAAGGCTTTTTAAAAATATGTATTTGTTTTTTTAAAATGTCTAGATGAAAAAAGAGAGGGGTCACAGTATGGACAGACTTTATGAATGGGAATTGGCTACGAAGTTGTGAGTAATTCTGAATTAGAAAAATATGTGAATGAAAGGCAGCTGTAAAGGCACTTGCACCCTGGAGAGTTGTACACATGTTGAAATGTAATCTGGGCTTACCTGATCCATGTGGAATGGATGTTACTGCCGGGTCTGTTCACACTTGGAACCATGGGAGTGAGGCTGCTGGCCTTGCAGACACCGTCAGTGCTGTTCCCCCAGACATCAGGAGCTTCTGTGGAGTGGCAGAGTCTTGTCACAGAAGGCAGCCACCATTTCACTGAAACAAAAGTTCACAGCATTGGATTCTTTTTTTTCCTTTAACTCTGTATATGCTCAGCACTCTCAGTAATACCCAGTAATACTTCTTTTTATTAATAGTTAACCGGCTTGTTGGTCCAGTGGGATTTGAGTGGGGGTGGGGGGCGGATACCTTCTAAAATGGATCAATAGTCAGAACCAAAATAATACTGCATGTTCTATAACCACAAGGAAATCAAATGATCCTATAATGATTCCAGTTAGTCATAACTACATTAGCAGTGCTAATTTCATTTTAGAAATGGTGACTTCTGTGGTTTTGCTAGCATTTGTCTCTAACAAATGATAAAATAATTACTCATGGCCCTCTCTGCCATTGTCTTTCATTTTTCACAGTGAAATTAGACCCCTTTACTTCATCATGCCACTACAAATTAAGTTTAAAAAGGAAAAAAAAAGCAAGACTATCCACACCAGTAGACAGTGTGCTTCTCTACCTTTAAGTGATGTAATTGTAGGTAATGCTTGCCACGGAGTTTCCAAGAAAATGGTTGGTATCAGACAGTTTTCATCTTGTCCAGAAAGTGCTGGTGGCCTTTTATGGTAGTGTTACAACCCTCTGGGGGCTTAGGAGGATGTCGATGCAATTTTGTAGCAGCTTTTAATTCAAAAAACAACTCAAAAGTCTGAAGGGCAGCCTTAGCTGCCTCTCAGCCCCAGTTAGTCAAACCCCAGCGACCTTTGCCCCTGGTTGCCAAGGGCTTTGCAACATGAAGCAGGGAAATAAGGATCTGTCTGTTTAGTGGATACTGTGTATCCTTTAATAGACCAGGTAACAGTTCGTGTTAGTTTAGAATATTGTTTTGTACTGTACTTTCTTGGGTGGCAGAGGAAAGAAAAGTAAAACATTAAAAAAAAAAAAACAAAAAAAAACTGCGTTCTTTAAATTCTGTATTCTTAGCGACCTCTGTTGTATATAGTGTTTGATAATAAAGTATTAATTTGATTCTTATGTCTTTTGTAAGTGAGAACAATAGTCTTTCAGGATACAAAACATGCATTGAGGCTTTGAAACATCCAATGTATACGTGGCTAAGAAGAGTCACAAATGGCTGAGACACTGCTCCATACAGGACTCGTGTGTGGTCATCACCCGCCCAGTCGTAAGACTCCATCATCTCGGGACCTGGAACAACATGACTTTTTTGATCAATATTTTATCCTCACTGTTTTCAAGGTCTGATGTTGGAGCCCTGTGGTGTTCTTCCTCCCCCAGCATGTTGGTTTAAAAAGGTTTAGGGAATTTAGTAACAGTTCTGGATTTGGGTTTGGTTTTCTGTTTGTGGTGGTTTTCATAGACTGTTTCATTTCTCCCCAGGAAGAGGTGCCAGAATCCCACGTGGCTCAAGCATGGGAAGGGTTTCAAGCCAGTCCATTTAGGAAGGTTAAATGGGAGCTGTTTCCCTGTGTCATTGTGAAAGGAAGAGTTGCACAGTACCTGTGGATTTTCAGGGACTTTGTTTTTCTCTGGTGCCTTAGCAACGGCAGCAGCCATTTTCATTAGTTTCTCCAAAATTAATAAAACAGTTTAAATTCCCCTCCATTCATTGCTCTCAGAGCTGTGGTCAGTCGTGTTTTCTTTTGAAAACCACCTCCACCAACACCCCCGTTTGCCTACCACCCCCCCCCTTTTAGATGTTTATTTTTTTTTTGTCTCTTTCCTTCCGCCCACGTTTTATTTTCCCTCAGAACCGTGAATGGGCAGGTCTGTCTCTGGTTTGGCATCACTGAGTTTTTCCCATGCATTTGCCCAAGAGCTGCTCGGATGTGAGACAAATCTCCCTACAATGGGCTTGCTCCCATTGTCTGTACAGTTTAATAGATGCTGGCATGTTGGAGGTTACCCATGAGTCAAAATCCGCTTTCCATGCTTACTTTTGACACCCCATTGAAGCCACTCATTGTGTGTGCGTCTGGGTGTGAAGTCCAGCTCCGTGTGGTCCTGTGCTTGTACTGCCCTGCTTTGCAGTTCCTTTGCACTTACTCATCGAGTGCTGTTTTGAAATGCTGACATTATATAAACATAAAAGAAAATGTAAAAAAAAAAAAAAAACCCACACACAAACCAACCCATACAATCTGTATTTGTATATACACGTGTCCGTACAAGTATACCTAAATAAAAATTAAAGATTTTCATCATTTTAATTGGAGCCCTCCTTCTACTTTGTTCCTTGAATGACGCCTTTATTTCAGGGGCTACTTGTACTCTGCTGATTTTTCAGAATCTTTGTGGATAGAAAAGATTATATGATATGCACAAGAGAAGGCCTGAGAAGCTCAAACAATGCAGGGTTAGAAATGGCCAACTATCTGGGCACATTCCAGTTATTCTGATGAGAAAATGGTGAGATTCAAGCCTTGTCTCTGTATCTAAGCCTTAAAACAGGTGCTAAGGCAAAGCCCTGCATCCTAAAACCACTTAAATACATTAAGAGCTAAGTACAAAAATTATGTTCTTTCACCTCGTGTAGTTTCTCACCCCATCAAAATAGAGACAGAATGAGCATTTTTCCAGCAAACATCCCATACTTCAGAGAAATAATGACAGTAATAATAATCACTTCAGTACAACACTGAATGTCAAATTCTCACTATCCAGGAAGAATTAACTTACCAGTGTGTGACCTTGGGCAAGTCACACAGTATCTTTAGGACTCAGTTTCCTTACCAGTAAATAAAAGAGTTCTTTAAGTGATTTCATTTTCTGAATACTGCCCTTGCTGGGCACTGCAAAGCCCATTTTGCATCTGAGTCATGTGAGTTTTTGTCTTTGATGACATTACTATAAGCACAATTTGAAAATCACATGTGTAGAGGGAAAAAGCATCAAATATCTGACATAATAGACAACTAATGCATTTCAAGACTTGGCTTTAATTATACCATGTTAACATTAAACTCACTGAAAGCCTTTTATTATACTTAATTATTTGACGGGGCACTAAACACTAATTATAACTTACTGTAACCTTTTTTTGCTAATGAAGAATGACAGCTTTACAGAATGAGGAACAACTCATTTAAAAGAAAGAAAAAAAAAAAAAAAAAAAAAAAGCTGTACCGGACTACCTATGTGATATTTTCAAACCAGAACAGCATTACATGGTCATTATCATCTTCACCTTCATCATCAAAAGCATTTAAGTGATCATGACATTGTGCTCAGTGCTGCGCAGAATAAAGTTAATGTTTACAATTTGTACTTACCAAGTTTACAAAAGGCAGACATGTATAAGCGTAACATAGTAACTATTTATGGAGGAAATCTAAAGCTCAAACATTTATATTGCGCATAAATAAGAGGAGACTGGGATTTTAAGATTAGGAAGCTTGGAGTGAAAGTAAGTTATCTTTACAAATTGTCAAAATGGGGTTAGGAGCTTCTTACAAAACAAAACTCTCTGATTTAAAAACCGTGGGCTGTATGAGAATGGTGAAATGCGTGGAGTTAAGTTTTCATAGTAGCTAAAAGGCGACCGTGGGAATGAGAAAACCCAAGACAACACCTGAGTGGCATGGGCACGGAAGGAAATTGTGAAGCTGTTCGTTCAGGGAAATCACCACAGTGCCCTACAGAAGTAGGGGAAGTGATGAAAAGATGACAATTTTAGATTCGGCCTTAATGCTCCTGCTGCTCCTGAACCTGAGACTAACTACACCAAATTGTGAGATGTCCAGGACCTCAGCGAAGGGGTGGGCTACAGAACACTCAGATTAGAGAAGAGGGATAAAGTGCAGAACATGCACAATCGGGGGCTAATATAATTTTAAAGTGACTGTGAATCCCTGACGAAGAGGCTCCTTCCCAGCAGATAATGTTACCCACTCTAATGGGAAAGCAGTCTGGACCAGAGGTGGTACCATGAGCAGCAGTGTTGCAGGAACCACACTTTATTTGTTTGGTAGATAACAAAGTATGTAGAAAACTTGAGTCTTCTAGCACACCAAATTAAAAAAAAAAAATCATAGGGGAAATGTTAGTGAATATAAAACACATATGTATTTGAATCTCTTTTCTCAGTGATAATGATTTGGATCACCTCAGTATGGGAATGTATAAAATCTAGGTGTCATAAAATGTTCAAGATCATTCTGATGGATTATGCACTGATTGTTCTGGTTTCTTAGGACTTATTTGCCAAACATTTTCTTTGAGATTATTTGCAAAGCTTACTCTCATATTCTGTTGATAACAGAAGCATCCTTCAAGAAAGCATTGGCAAAAATGCTGTGAAACCCATTATGATTTTTGCAAACCCATTTTGATTCCCTTTTGGAAAACAAGTGGTTCAGAAATGATGATAAATAACTAATCAAGCCAATATCCTCCATCAGTTTTAGTTTGATACTTTCTGCTATGTTAAGTCCAGTGGTTAAATCCATACTTGTGTCTATTTTTTTTTACTCTTTTCATTTTTTTAAGTAAGCTCTGCACCCAGCGTGGTCTCGAATACACAACCCTAACATCAAGAGTCACATGCTCTACCAACTAAACCAGCCAGGTGTCCCCATATATGCCTATTAAAATGGAATTATTACTGCTGATGGGCCCTGTGAGCAGTCATTTTGCAATAATTGTGTTTCTTTTTTTTTATACAGATGATAAATGAATGCACAAGCTTTAAAAAAAGGCATGGAATTGCATTGCCCAAGAAATCAGTTAAGGGCATCACCCATGGGCTTCTTTGCTTTCGGGGAAGGGTGGTTAGTCAAACCACTCATTTAAAAAAGAAAAAGAGAGAGAGAGAGCATCTCAGTAAACAAAAGAATTTGCTTGCACAAATTCTACTTCTAGGCAAGTCCCCTCTCTTCCTCTCCTTTCCAAAGGAAAACAGCTTCTAAGCCCTTCCCATATAGCATTTCTGGAGCCACGCCTTACTAATAGGCAGAAGACAAGGGTCTAAAGGCTTCGTGCACAGCATATCCCAATGCAATGACCCTTTAGACAATTTCCATCAAAGACTGTCATGCTCTCCTCCCCAGAACCTCAGTACGTGCTGAGTACATGCTAAGAGTGAAACACAATTTCATTACTTCTCATTAAAAACCATCCCCAGCTCCATTCCAAGTGTCCCCTGAGTTCTGCCATCTTCCTCCCAGCAAAGGCATTAGTTAGGGTTCACCCTGAGGGAGAGTCAATAGGATAGTGCCACCCAGTTCCAATAAAAAGAACTTTGAGTTACTCTTCTCATGGTCTACTTTTTGACTCAATTTAATCCCTCAATGTGGGATTTTCTGCAACATTAATTAAAGAAACCTTTTAAGCAACACAAAGCATATCCTAGCACCTGGAGCAAGGATGCCACATTGGAGCTATAGTAGAAGCATGGGATGACTTGACAGTTTGGGGTCCAAGTACCACCTCACCGATGCTGTCAGAGTTAATTCATAAGAATCCAATCTAGTGGGTGGCTCTCTGAGTCAATAATGTGTTTTGAAATATCCTGGATTTTAGTCATGATTATTCAAGCAAGAACTCCATGTCACTGGTAACACATGGATGCTTGTCAATCTTGACAAGAACACAAAGAGAGGAACCAACACACACACACACACACACACACACACACACACACACACACCAAACTCAGAGTGATTACAATGGGAAAACAGAACAAAATATTTCTGCATGCTGTTTTGTTCAGAAGTACCAGGTGCTCCTGCAAACCGCACAGAACATTTGAGACGTAGATAGCCAAAATCGCTTTCTTTCCTTCACAGCCATGAAACAAGACACTAAAATGAGAAAGAACGTGTTTCTTCCTATACCCATCTTAGAAAACACATTTCATCAACACCCTTAGTATCCTCTCCTTTTTGTGTTCAAAGCTTGTTCTTTTGGACCAAAAAATAAACAAACAAAAAACCGATTTGTGTAGCACAGAATGTGGGACACGTAACACCTCTGAAATTTGTGCTTTGCTTTACTAGATCTAGACACATTTTCTGCAGGAGACAGAACAAGAAGATCTGTGTCTTTTTTTATTTTTTCCTAAAGACAGTGTGCCAGCCAGAAAGCTGACTCCATTTATTTCTCCTGCAGGGAGCCAGCGTGTTCCTTCTCCTGGAAGATGCAGGTACTTAAAATAGTAATAGGCTTTGTGGTTTATCGAGAGTATTTCATCCCAACATCTCACAGGCATAAAGAATAAAACATAAACTAATGGCTCTTTCCAACAAGCTTGGGAAGAATTAAATGGAAAGGAAGATTGTCATCATGCTTCCCTGAAGAAACAGAAGAAAGCAACTTAACTCAGGTAGCCCAGGGAAAGAACCAAAGTCAAGTTGATCTGAGATTTGGACAGAGGCCTCCAGTCTGTTACTCTTCATTCCTAGGAGCTTGATTAAGAGCTAAAGAAAAACAAACAATGCATTTATCCCCTTTTCAAATTTCAAATGCAGTGTAATTGGGAGAGGGGCACTAGGCAGCTTCCCAGATTTTTGTGAGTCAACGGTTTTATTATAAAGGATAACTTAAATTCTCTAATTTCTCAGGATGCCCCAGTTTCTGTGCATATTAAAACTTCTCTAAAAATTAGGAAGAACTTAAGAGAAGAATAATTTGTATTGTCAGTTCTTTCAGTAATTTCCCCCTGTGCCACATGCACACATTCACAGTCTTACATATTTTCTAACTTTATGTATTCACAGCACTTTTTTACTTGGCATTGTCTATGCTAAGCAGGGTGATATTTAAAAGGACACTGAAGGTCACTTTAGATACATTTAAACATCAGTCTGACTTAACATCTAAAGCCACAGAGCAAAAATGTGGTGGTTAAAGAAATCCTGCTAAGGGATGGCCAGCCAGGCCCTGTGGTGTTCAGGGATGTGACTAGAGTGTAGAGGATCTCCTAGGGCCCCATTTGTAAACAAAAAACCGCCCACACTAGTGAGAGGCAACACTTGGTGTTCGGAATCCTTGGTGTCTTTTACTCAACTCAGTTGACTTCCCCACCCACAAGAGTTCCACAATGTTCCAGAGCTGGGCAGAGCCATCATTTCACCAGTGTTTGGGGCCCAACCTCTCTTGATCAGTATAGATGGCTAAATATAAAGTGCAGACTCTGAACACTGGAGGATAAGGATCTGTACCTTCAAAGGGCTGGCCAGTCTGGGAAAAGGATCCATCGAGAGGACAAAAATTCATGTTGGTGTATGACTTCCTTAAATTCCCTCTGTCGGTTTACCTTAGTCTGGATGCTGGTGCAAATTACAAACTCTCAATTTACTTCTACTTCAGATTTCGAGGTTACCACAAATCAGAGTGCCCTGCATTCTGTGTGGGTCCTGCCCTTCTCTAGTCCCTGTCAGTATTCAACAAAGAAAGTTAATCTCCCTGGTAAGTGACAGCTCTGCCCCTTGTAACTGGCACAGAGTCAATTTTTTAACTTGATTTGAGAAATGAGGAGAGTATCAAGAATTCAGTACTGGCTAGTGGATTCATTAGCAGGCTGCACCAGTTTTAGCTGGAATCTGTTTGGCTGTCCCCATCTCTTAGTTCAGCTTTCTCCCCCCTCCTTTTATCATCGATCCTGCCCACAAGACTTATTATCTACTCTGTCTAGTTGAGGACACCAACCTCCTTTGCTAAGTTGTTCACAGCAGGCTCACATACCACACTGTTCTAGCCCAAGCTTTGACAGCTCCATAGAGAGGAGGGGTAAAATGTGGGTGAGCACTACGTTTCCACAGAAATTGACCACGACTCTTCCGAAGGCTTCAGGGAAACAAACACGGTAGTGGAGAAAGAAGCAAAGGTAATTATTGTCATGAAACCTAGTTATTGTATGCAACAGGTATATACAGTCTTTCGGAAGACCTCCAAGTACTGGAAAGCTCTCCTTTCAAGCTATGTGGAAATAACCAAGATCCTACCGCAAAGGAATTGATATTCATTTTTTTTTTTTTTTGGTGGAAGTTTAGTAAAAGGGAAGATTCATTTTCCAATCACTACAATATTTCCTCTGCTTCTAAGCCCATTTTCTGTCCTGATCAGGTTTATGGATACAGAGGAAGGAGCAAGTGAATGATGATGATGTGATCAGAGGAATTCCCAGGCATGAAAAGGCCTTTGTCAAAGCATAATAAATCCTGTACTTGGTGCTGAGTGTCTGCACTGCCCACTGTGCTTACAGAATCTTGGTGCAACTGTCACTTGGAGACAATCCTACTGGCAAATCTATAGAGGGACGGGAGCCATCATGCAGCGTGCCTATGATCCCTTTGAGAGGGACCTGACATATTCTTCCTGCCCCAATCCCTACTCTCAACACCTGTGATGTCTGCCCATGGCACTGAGGAGCTCACAGTGTAGCAGAAAGAGTTCATATTCTGAGGAGGACCTCTAGCCTTCCCTCTCAGAAATAGTGCCAGATCCACAAGAAACCAGAATGCTAACCTATATTCTTCAAAATAGCTTTTTCCTGCGGAAGCTAGTGGGTTTATTCTATAGTGTCCTACAGAGAATGATTCTGGGGTGCTAGAGAGAATAGCGGGAATGACAGCCAGTTTCTCGTCTGAAAAGGAAAGTTATACTAAATTAGGGACTACATGGTTGTGTCTTTCAAAATTCATGTGTTGAAACCCTAATCCCCAAAGTGATGATATTTAGAGATACGGCCTTTGGGTGACCCTACGTCCTTAAGTCATAAGGATGGAGTCTGTGACAGGAGACAAGAGACACCAGAGACACCCACTCTCTGCTCTCTACCACGTGAGGACACGGCAAGAGAATGAGGAGAATGGCTATCTGTAAACCAGGAAGGAAACTCTCACCAGAACCTGGCCATTCTGGCACCTGGAGGCTAGGAAGCCTGAAATTAAGCTGTGAGAAAGCAATTTCTATTGTTTAAGCCATCCAGTCTGCGATCTATGTTATAGCAGCTCAAGCTAAGACAGCCTCACAGAATACTGACTTGCTGACTCTCCACAAAGGCTAGATTCCTAAAGATCAAGAAAAGAAATCTAGAAACAACAGAGGTAAAGTAAGATATACCAAGTCTCAAAACGGATTATGTAACTTTGGAACTCCCTGCCTTTGGCAAGTAAATGATACCAAATCACATGCAGATTCCATTACTTCACTTCACCCACAGCCTCAGGAAAGGAGAATATAAAGATTCACTTATTCTTTTGGCTATAGTTTATGGAGCATGGGGAGCCTGTGTGGCTTAGTCGGTTAAGCAGCTGCCTTTGGCTCTGGTCACGATCTCAGTTCCTGGGTTCGAGCCCCACATCAGGCTCTCTGCTGTCAGAGCAGAGCCCGCTTTGGATCCTCTGTTCCCCTTTCTCTCTTCCCCTCCCCCAGTTGTGTGTCCTCTCATAAATTAATTAATTAATTAATTAATTACGGAGTACCTACTATATGCCAGAATCTGTGCTACACACTATAGGCATTTTTAATAGGAGACCGGCTTCATCCAGTTAAAGCTTCCAGTCATTATGAGGTTGTACAAATCAGTCAAGGAGCTTGTCAAACACACAGTCCCTTTTAAGGAAGGGAAAGGAGGCAGTCCTGGCAGCCATGTAAGATATCGCACCGTCACATCTGTGCTCACAGCTGATTGGACAGAGACTGGGCACCTGACTCACACGCAGCCAATCCACAGGCTAGTCAGGGTCCTGTGGGTGTTCTGGCAAGGAGAAAGTATCTTTGCTCTTACTTGCTGTTTAGCAATTACCCAGGACAATCAATGTGTCCCTCTTGAGAGGTAATATAAATAGAATGAGTCAGAAGAGAGGGGGCTAAACAAACAAAGAAAAGGAACAGATATACAGAAATCCTCTTACTCCTGTTTCTTCTTAGCAAAGCCGTAACTTGTACCTGCTCAGTTCCATAGCGCTGTTTTCTTAAACCCAGAAGCACTTTCTAGTTCCTGTCACTATAATGCCTGGTCGTTATCTGGCTTCTATTTTTAGTTTTCGTGACACTCCGACTCCATTATTGGCATTGACATCCTTAAAATAAGCCCTCATCATTTGAGTTAGGCTGAGTGAATCATGGTTGTTTGCAAGCAAAATAGTCCATTAAACAAATATGATAGGATAAGAGGGCTATGAAGAAAGTGCAATGGAAGCACAGAGGGAGTAATTAACACTGCTAGAATTTGAAAACCTGATTTTGAATTTCAATATGTTACAGTACTGAGGAAATTTGCCATATTTCAAAGGTCACTACATCTAAATTGACATGATGAATTATATAGAATGACACACTTGATTTTCTTGAAGACTCAGACTTTTCTTTTTTTCTTGACAGGGTGAAATATAAAATAAATGGTGAGAGGAACCCCTTCTCCCTGCTGATATCCCCTATCAGTTGGCACAGGGAGGGGTACCATAGTAAGACTCTAATTAGAGAGTATTTGAGATGGGCCCACCAACGAGGAGACGAATGCCAAACACCACAAATGAGCTCAAGGATCAATACTGGAAAAACAGGACCCACTCTAATTCCACAGGAATGGGGACCAAGGCAAACTTTCCTTAATTGGTCCTCTGCTTGGGAAGCTGGAGCGCTCTCCCATTAACATGTGACATTTCCTAAGAAAGTGCTGTACACGAACAGCTAGTCTAACACTTGGATTGGTGGTAACTTATTTCTACTTGGTATAAGCTCCTCAGGGAAAGCAGAACTTGCTGAGAGCAGCCTTGAATGTTACCAGTGTTTTCTAGCACCTGTTAGCTGTTGTGCAGGGAAGGCATCTCGTTATCAAACATAAATGCTGTCAGTAATGGCATGGAGGAACCCTAAACCAGTGCAGGCAAGGGCTACAAAACATATGGGTATAAATATTTTCTCTCCACAAGCTCATACCGTTTAAAAATTCCTTTTTTGTGGTGACAGTCCTCAGGCTGAAAAGATAGGAAAGAAACATTTCAAGGCATGAATTTGTGTTACAAAACAAAAAAATGCCCCCCCCCCCCCCCCCCCGGTTTAAATCTGTGTGCTCTGGACTGGAGGCAGTGGCAGTGGGGAAGCACCGTATTCCAATTCCTCTCTGGTGCTGCAGAAGTTTGCTGGGTTCTCTTTCACTCCCGTGAAAAGCTCTCAGTACTGATGGAGAGTGCACAGTTTAGATAAACTGGATTAGAAGAAGAGAGAGAGATGTATATAATTCTTCCTTAGACACTAAAAATGGGGTGGCTGTCTGCCATACTAAGTCCAAGAAAAGGGCCCTGCTTATCTCAACTGCAACCTGACGTCAGTAATTATACAGAACATGAGAAGAGAGGTCCCCGTTAACCAAAGCAGGGGGTTTATCTGGCCTTTGTAGACTCCTGTATAAATCCATTAGCATTGCAGCCTCATGATTCCCTCTCTTGTAGTACAGTGTTTACCCTTATCTTTTGCTCAACACAAAAGCACAATCAAGACAAAGCCAAGGAATTTGTGGCTCTTCACTGCAAGGGAACGCCTCCCCTGCTTATCTCTTTTAATTATTATTTATACTCTGCATTTGTTTTCAGGTGAAAATCAAATAACAGAAAGTAGAAAAGCCACCCTGCATTTCCTGGGCTCTGGTCTCATTAGCCAGATTTTCTTAAAACTCTGGTACTTCAGAGAAGTTTTGCCAAGTGGCTAAATGAAATGCACACAATTGCAAAGTGTTATGAATATTTATGATGGTTTAATGATGGGATTTTTTTTTTTGCATCCATGAATAATAAAGATTCTAACAAGAACAGATAACGAGAAGGGGACAAAACAGTGAAGTGGTTAATACAAGAACTGCTCTTGGAGGGACCCCACTGAGAACAGCAGGGGCTAAGGGCCTCTCCTCCCTCTCTCCCAGAACCAAGTGCAAAGCAGGGGCATGAGGTGCAAAGGGAGGGCCTGTTTCCCTCCCTCGCTTTAACAGATTTCATCAGCTAAAATAGGCATTTCATCCCTACTTTGTGCCTAAGCTCATGGTCTCCTCTGGAGGCAAAGGAAGTTCAGAGTGACAGATACTGCTGTCAAGTGACCTTCCACTTATAATGGCAGTATTGATTTCGGCCGTGGGTCACCAGCAGAATTTGCTGCTTTGCCATTTCTAAGCCAGTTACTAGTTAAAAAGCAGTTGGTAGAGGCCCAAGTTGCTGGGCCTGCTCTGAAGGCTGCAGACTAACTCATGGACTACCAACCTCAGCTTAAGGAGAGCCTTTAACAAAAGTTCCTAAAAGGTAAACGTTAAAGTTGTTATCTCCACCAATATTTCATGTATCGAGAGCAAATAATTGCCTATGTGAGCCTGCCAGACTCTGGCATGTAGGGACACTCTATGTCCCAGGTCCTGGTCTCAGGAAGCCGGCCCTGGGAGGAAACCACCCTTCCACATGAGAAGCCTGGCAGGGCCTCAAAGGACAGCCACTGACATAATGGGGGGTTAGATCAAGGACCTCTGGGCTAGCTGTCACCTTTGGCTTAGGTGATTTACTCATGTGAGGTGAACTTGCTCTGATATCCCAGGATCATTCACTCAGTTAGTAAATATTTACTGACCACCTACTATATGCCACAAAATGTGCCAGGCACGTAGGGTACATCTTTGAAGAAAAAAACAAATGGCCTTTTGTCAAGCGTTTTACACACTGGTAGGTGGAAAGAGAATATAAAAAATAAGTCCAACAAATAACTTCTGGATCCTTAGGAAAGTGACCCAGGCAACAAGGGCGTAGGACTTCCATCACTTCTCTTGGTAATAGGCTTACCTGATGTCGTAGATAAATATTCCAGAAAAGTTACATGAAAATCAAATGATACTCTTCAAGCCCTCGAACAGTGTTTATGTGTCTTTAAAAGCATTACATGATAAATCCCTTAAGTAATGACCATGTCCTGCTTTAGCTCCTTTGGGAATCTGAATTTCTAGACACTCAGTTTGGCTTATACACACATAAATGTCCTTTCTTCATAACCTGTCCTTGGGATTGGAAATCTTTAATACCAAACCATAATACTGCGTGATATTTGGCTTACCCCCTGTGTTGGGAAGTAAGTACACAACCATGCTCTTAAATCTACTGATGCAAATTTATGGGAAAACAATTCTTATCTGGAGACTCATTTAAAGAGTAAATTAGGTGCCGAGAAAGAATGTCCAATAGGCCCCCATGATTGCTTCACTTGCTCTCCATCTCTATATTCCTCACCAGTCTCCTCACACAATCCAACATCCCTGCCTGCCAATTTTATTAAAGCCTGCTGTGCGGGAATTTCCTTTCTCCGCTTTACTAGCTACCAAGACAACCCCGTCAACGTGATTTTTCACACATTTTCTCTTCCTGTGTTCTGCATCTCGGTGAAATTTCATCTCCCTGACTCACTGTTAAGTGTTTCTCATCTGAAATCACACCCGCTCATAATCTCAAATAAAGTGCAAAAAGAGGAAGTCAAAAAAGGACAAAGACCAAAGTCCTTCTCCCTCCAATTACTCAGACATTAAGCAAAAGCTACATGGGAATTGCCCAGTCAACCAAGACTAACTGAGTACCAACATCTACGGAATAGAAGATTAGTCTTGGCACACAACCCATCACATTCCACAGCACTTCTCCCTTAATAGAGCACATACATCTGTCTAGATATTAAAATTTGAAGAACCGATGATAGGTATTTCATAGACCAAAAAGAATCACTGGAAACTGGATTCTCACACGGTAGACCCTATCTTGCCTCCCCAGGGAATTAGTAACAGAGCTAGAGGAGGAAGAGCTCAAAGGGACAAAGGCAGAATAAAGAAAAGAAGAGGAAGGAAATACTAACAGAAAGGAGACTAAGAAATAGACTTTGAAGGAAATCCCTGCCCATGCTACCTCATTAACAGCAAAAACTCAAGTCTCTTAGTGAAAATAAGCAGTCTTCTATTTTTGATCATACAGTTCAAAAAGCTAAATCACAAACAAAAGCTGAGCTCTATGTAGGTACAGTCTCATTACAACGTACCTAATTCTAACCGATCAGGAGTGACAACAGTATATTTGGCCACCCTGTCCGGTGATAGTGGACAGGACAAAAAAAATCACAACGTTGAGACAAAGAGCAGGACCCTGAGTCCAGCTTTTGCTTCTGACAAGTGTAGCATGATTACAATTGGTCAGTTGAGGTCCTTGCATTTTGCCAAGAGCTGTGTTTGATGCTTAGTTGGACATGAGTTCTATCAAGGACTTGATGTCTAAATACACAGTTAAAGCATCCATAACAGAGACTGGAGGTAACTGAACAATTAAAAACAGCCTGTTTGTGTGGTTATATGTGGTCAAAAGTCAAGTGAAAAGAAGACTTCCTGCCTTCTTGTCCTTTTCATCTCAGTTTACAAAGGAAGAGTAGGAAAGGATGTGTGGGATGAGAGGGGGGAGAAAAAAAAGAATGGAAAACCCAAGACAATAAAGATTGGTAGAGAAATAGTGCTAGTCTATGTCAACTCTTTATGACAGGCATTTAAGATAATTCCCAGGGCACCTGGGTGGCTCAGGCAGTTGAGGTCAGACTCTTGATTTTGGCTCAGGTAATGATCCCAGGATCTTGGGATTGAGCCCTGTGTTGGGCTCTATGCTGAGTGTGGAGCCTGCTTGAGAATCTCTCTCTCTCTCTCTCTCTCTCTCTCTCCCCCTCTCTCTGCCCCTCTTGCGTGCTAATGCTCTCTCTCTAAAATAAAATTCCTAATGATGGCCTATCATGGTATAGATTTATTAAGGTCATGGGAAGAACAGACACAGACTAACAACCTATGTGGAAAAAATGTATGCAGTTTTAAAAAGAAAGTTAATCAATAGAATAAAATAGTACCATGTAGTACCACAATGGCCAACTTGTTACAACCTGATTGTGGTTCCCTGGATCTCAAACATTTGCTTTGAGATCTCAACAGATAGACCAAGTCTAAAATAAATGTACCTGGTGGAATCAATAGAAATCACACCTGAGCTAGGCTCAGAGTGACAATCTGTCCTGATCCCCTGTGAGAGTGTCTTAGTTGTATCTGAACTTGCCATCTTCCTAAAAATCATGAGTGAGATGCTGGTTTTGGTTAGATTCTTGGTACAATTGCAGAAATCACTGGCTTTGGAATCAGAGAAACTTAAGGTTTAATCTTGTCTAGCCCATTAACTTACAAGAAAAAATTTCTCTGTCTCTTCATCCATAAAGAACTGGTAAGGACACCTCCTTTCCATATAGTTATTGGAAGAGTTATCTAAGTTATTCTATGTCAAGTAATAAGCATGGCTATATGCTCATGGTAAATGCCCAATAACTGTCATCAACAAGAAGAGTACATCTGAAATATTTGAACACAGTAACTACTTCTTGCTACTTTGCCTTTTAGTGTATATCTTCTCCTGTTTTCTCTACTTTTCTTTAACCTGAGATGCAAATGTATAACTTTCCCAAATTCTACCCTGGTCTCTATCACTTCTCATACTCCCTAAGAATGGAGGAAATGATGAAAATGTTCCTGTCTGAGAGAATCAGGAAGGCTCAATAAATGGTACAAATGAGATGACAGCTTTATAAAAAGAACAACAATGGAATTTATCCCTCCAAAGTAGAGTCTCTTGCTCCCAGTTCCCTGGAGGCCCTAGCCATACTCTGAATGTTGCTACCTTTCTTTTAAAAAACTTTTTAAAACATTCTCCTTTTGTAGTTGCTTCAAAAATCTTTTCAATGTCCTCAGTGATGATAAATTTTTGTGCTTTGGAGATGCATTTAATTTTGAGAAAGAGCCTGAAGTCCTTGAGACCAAAACTGGTAAGTATAGAGAGTGACCTATTGGGGCAGTACTGTTTTTAGGCAAAATGAGATGTAATCTGCAAAGCGTCTATATGATTTTCTTGCATGGATTTTAAGAATTCCTGAGATGAAGTCCAAAGATATTTGAATAAATTTAGTATTTCTGGGATCAGTATGGGTTTCAAAAGTTATTCCTTTGAATGACAACTATTTTGGCTGTTTAACTCCCTTTGTGTTTAAAAAAAATATATATATATATACATATATATGTATATATATATATGTATGTGTGTATACACATACATATATATATACATATATATGTATATATATATACATGTTTATCAGTCATCACTTTATAGCCACTCTTGATAGACGCAGAGATGGTAATGTTTCTCATCTGTAGCACACCAAGTCACGAAAAATGTGTGAAAATTTAGCAATTAGGAATATTTACTATAGAATGGATCTGACTTTTTGTTTTCATCAGCTCAAGATGTGCATGTTACATGTTGTGCAAAAGCACTTGTGACCTAGTGAAAATATCTTGGCCTAGAAACTAATTAATAATACCTGCAAGGCACGGGAAGGCAGATAGAGTTGAACATACCAAACTTGCTCTCCATCTCCATTCCAGGGCAACTTGTCAACCAGAATTTTCTGTTAACCACTATATTTTGGCAAGTACAGAGAAAATCTCCTATAATCATAGTCACCCCAAGGCTGTACAGGATAACACACTTTATGAACCATCCTCAATAAGTAAATAAATAAATAAATAAATTGAGATAGATTCTGGTTTAAGATGGCAGCAGAGGAGGATCCTAATAGACTCACTGAATCTACAGGTAGACACTGAACGATTTCCTATGAAAACAAAATCCAAAACCTAGCTGATCAACTCCTACACATTGGGCAAATAAGACCCATATCCAAGTGGGTAAGAAAGGCTGAAACAATCTCATCATAAACCCCAGCCGGATGCTGTGACTCCAAATCAGAAGGGAACTCAACTTTGAGCTTTTCCCTGAGGAGTGAAAGCTCTGAAGCATATATCTGGCTCACTGACTTTTAGAACCTACATCTGAGAAAAGGGCCTCCAAAACATCTAGCTTTGAAAAAGCCAATGGGACTCATGTCCACAAGACCCATAAGGCTCTGGTGAACTGGGAAATAGTTCTTAAAGGGCTCACATGTGTGGACTTACCGATCCCAGCACCCAGTACAACAAAGGCAGCTGACTAAACAGCATCCAGACATTCTATGAAAAAGGTTTATTTGCTTTTCTTAAAGTATTAGCTTGACTATCACACATCTAATGTAACACACATGGAAGGACCAACCGAAATATTTTCCAAAGACAGAGGCCATCTTGGCACTCTCTCTGCCTCACTCCATGTTGCCTAGAAGGGAATGGTGCCCTCATCTGACACCCTGATTTTTGCACTATCACCCAGAGGCACCTCTAGATCACTTGGCTTACGTGGCTAGCAGGGCTTGTCCATGCACATCTCACAAGACTGTAGAAAATGGATAAAGTTTTTATAAGCTACTACCCCCAGGGTACATCACAGAGGCAACAAACCAAGGCACCCAGTCCTTCTATTAAAAGGCCTATTAGCTTATTTTCATAGCTGTGTCCTGAGAGGCTTCTAATTTAACACACATCTAAAGGCTGACCATAATCCTCTCTAGAGACCCCAGAAGGCAAGTACTATCTTTGGTCTGTCCCTGTGCCATGCTCTAGAGTATCAGTAATGCCCAGAGGGCAACTTGTATGTATATCTGGTACTCCAATTTTTATATATGGTGCCCTGGTGTTTGTGCACCACATAAAATCTCCTTGATCACCTGGCCAGTGGGTCTAGTGATCATGAGTCCAATGGAATGGTAACAAAGAAACAGTTCTTATCTGGTGATTATGCCATGGAATAGTGCAGAGGGACTAGAAAGAAATCCCCATTTCTCAGTCTTCCCCTAAAAGAGGTATTTTTGCACACTTAAAAAGCTGATGCCTGAGGGTCTGGTTTTCAATTAGCCTGAATGTAGGTGCTGATTGAAATCCTTGCCTTTGGGACACCAACAGGTCTTGGCACACCCTCAAATATTGGGAGCCACTAAAAATAAAGTAGGCTGCTTAGACAGTCACAAAGATTTGAGAGATAACCAAGAGCTATGGCAAGGCTGAATGATAAGTTTCATCTCCTACACAAGGCCACTCCTTCAAGAGTAGGAATGGTGCCTGTTTTATCCAATGCAAGGAAACCAACACAGAGAGTCAAGGAAAATGAAATAACAGCAAATGTCCTTAAAAAGAATCTGCTAAGACTTCAAAGAACGGTAAAAACAAAGGTCAGTGATTTATCTGACACTACTTCAAAATAACTAATAAAGAGGTTTACCTAGCCCTTAAAAATAATGGATGAAAGGAGTCAAAATTTCAATTAAGAGAGAAAATACAAGGAAATGCCAAACAGAAGTAACAGAACTAAGGAACGCAGTAACTAAACTGAAAAATACAATAGAGGGTTTCAATAGCAGAATAGTCAAAGCAGAAGAAAAGGAAAAATGAGCTCAAGGACAGGGCAGTGAATTTCTCCCAGTGAGAGCAGCCAAAGAAAAAAAGAATGTGTAAGAATGAAGATGGCTAAAGGGGCTCATGGGAAGACAGCAGAGATCCACATTCACACCATAGGAGTCCCAGAAACAAAGAGAACTGGGCAGAAAACTTAGAGAAATAATGTTTGAAAATCTCACTAAGCTTGGGAAGGAAACAAACACCTACATCTAGGAAGCCCAGAAACTTTCAAATAAACCCACACCAAAATTGTTTGCAAGACACTCACGTTAAGACACATCATAACTAAGATGTCAAAATTTAAAGACAAGGAAAGAATCTTAAAAGCAGCAAGAGAAAAACAACTTGTAACATACAAGGGAACACCTCTAAGACTATGAGCACCTTATCTAGCAGGAACTTTGAGGAAAGAAGAGAGTGACCTGATACATTCAAAGTACTGAAAAAAAAAAAGCCAACCAAAAATAATCTACCTGGCAAAGTTGTCCTTTATTTGAAGGAGAGATAAAGACTTTTTCTGACAAGCAAAAACTAAAGAAGATCCTTACCACCAGACTTAAATGGACTCTTTAAGCTGAAATGAAAGGATGCAAATAAATAACAACAACAAAAAGTGAAAGTATAAATATCACTGGTAAAGTTAAGTATATAGTAAAATTCAGAATAATAAAAGGTTGTAAAAGTGGTGGGTTAATCACTTATAAAACTAGTATGAAGGTTAAGAGAGAAAATAGTAAAAAATATAACTACAATAATTTGTTAAAGGATACAGAGAATAAAGGGATGTGACACCACAAACATAATACATAGGGAAAATGTAGAGCTTTAGAATGCAATCCAGCTTATCAACTTCAAATACACTGTTATAAGTATGTTATTTTATATAAGCTTCATGGTTACCATAAAGCCTAAACCCACAGTATATACACAAAAGAAAAAGAAAGGAATTTAAGCATGCCACTACAGAAAATCATCAAACCACAAAGACAGCAAGAGCAGGAAACAAACAGACAAACAGAAGAATTGCAAAACAGCCAGAAATCAATAAGATGGCAATAACTCCATATCTATCAATAAGTTCAATGTAAATGGATTAAATTCTCTAATCAAAAGATACAGAGTGGCTCAATGAATAAACAAACAACTAAACAAACAAAAAAACAAGACTCACCTATATTCTGCCTACAAGAGACTCACTTTAGATATAGGGACATACAGTGATGGAAAAAGGTAATTCTGAAAATTGAAACCAAAACAAAGCTTGGATAGTTATACGCAACATCACACAAATAAACTTTTTGACAAAGACTATACTAAGAAATAAATATGATTGCATAATGATAAAGGGGTTAATTCAACAAGAAAATATAACATTTGTAAATATATATGCACCCAACATAGAAGCCCTTAAATATTATAAAGCAAATATTAATAGATTTATTATACAAGTCTGTTATATATAATTATATAACGAAGAGTGATACAATAATAGAAGACTTTAGTACCCTACTTTCATCAATGGATAGACCATCTGGATGGAAAATCAGTAAGAAAACATTTCATCTTACAGGACATGCTAATCAGATAGACTTAGATAAATACAGAACATTTAACCCAAAAGCAACAGAATACACACTCTTCTCAAGCACACAGGGAACAGTCTCCAAGATTTATTACATTTTAGACCACAAAATAAGTCTTAATAATTTCAAGAAGACTTAAATCATATCAAGCACCTTTTCTAACAACAATGGTATAAAACCAGAAATCAATTACAAGAAGAAAAATGGAAAATTCACAAATATGTAAAGATTAAACAACATACTACTGAATAAACCAATGGATCAAAGAGGAAATCAAAAAACTTAAAAAAATATCTTGAGACAAATGAAAATAAGGCATACTAAAACTTAGGCAATGTAACAGTTCTAAGGGTGAAGCTCATAGTGGTAAATGTCTACATTAAAAACAAAACAGAAACAAAAAAAAAACCCTCAAATCAATGACTTTACACTTCAACAACTAGAAAAATAAATGACAAAGCCCAAAGACAGTGAAAGGATGGGAAAAAAAAAGATAAGAGTAGAAATAAATGTAATAGAGACTAAAAATACAGTAGAAAAGATCAGCGAAACTAAGAAGTATTTTTTTAATAAGTAAAATTGACAAACCTTTAGCTAGACTCACTAAGGAAAATAAAAGGACTCAAAAAATCAGAAATGAAAGAGGAAATGTTTACAAATGGTACCACAGAAATACAAAAGATCATAAAAGACTACTATGAACAGTTATAACTGACAAATTGACAACTTCTAAGGAATGAGTAATTCCTAAAAATATGTAACCTACTAAGACTGAATCATGAATAAATAAAACAATGGAACAGACCAACTACTAGCAAGATTATATCAGTAAGAAGAAAACCTCCTAACAAACTAAAGTCTAAGAACAGGTGGCTTTTATTATTTTTTTTTAAATTTTAAATGTTTTTATTTGTTTTTGAGAGAGAGAGAGCAAGCAGGGGAGGGGCAGAGACAGAGAGGGAGACATAGAATCTGAAGCAGGCTTCAGGCTCTAAGCTGTCAGCACAGAGCCTGATGTGGAGCTTGAACCTGTGAACTGTGAGATCATGACCTGAGCTGAAGTCAGACACTCAACTGAGCCTCCTAGGCACTCCAAGACCAGGTGGCTTTAATGGTAAGTTTCTACCAAACATGCAAAGAAGAATTAATACCTATCAGTCTCAGACTCTTCCAAAAATAGAAGAGGAGGGAACACCCCCAAACTCATTTTATGAGGCCAGCATTATCAAATCAGACAAGAATGCCCTAAGTAAGGATAATTACAGGCTAATATCCCTGATGAATATAAGGGATAATAAAATCCTCAACAAAATATTAGTAAAACAAATTCAGTAATGTATTAAAAGGATCATACATCATGAGTGAGATTTATTCCAGGGATGTAAGGATTCCTACATCAATGTAATACATCACATTAACAAAATGAAAGATAAAAATAGTACGATCATCTCAATGGGTACAAAAACATTTGACAAAATTCAATATTCACTTATGATAAAAACTCTCAATAAAGTGGGTATAGAAGTAGGTATAAAAACAAGCCATATATTACAAGCCCACAGGTTACATCACATTCAATGATGAAAAGATGAAAGCATTTCCTCTAAGATCAGGAACAAGACAGGGATGCCCACTCTTGCCACTTTTATTCAACAACACTATTAGACATCCTAGCCAGAGCAACTGGGCAGGATAAAGAAATAAAAGGCATCCAAATCAGAAAGAAAGAAGTTTAACTGTCACTGTTTGCAGATGACATTTTGCAGAAAACTCGAAAAACTCCACCAAGAAATACTGTTAGAATAAACAAATTCAGTCAATTTTCAGGATACCAAATCAATATGCAAATATCAGTTGCACTTCTGTGCACTAGTAATATGCTATCAGAAAAAGAAATTAAGGGGCGCCTGGGTGGCTCAGTTGGTTGGGCAACCGACTTTGGCTCAGGTCATGATTTCATGGTTCGTGGGTTCAAGCCCTGCGTTGGGCTCTGTGCTGACAGCTCAGAGCCTGGAGCCTGCTTCAGATTCTGTGTTTCCCTCTCTCTCTCTGCCCCTCCCCTGCCCATGCTCTGTCTCTCTCTCTATCTCAAATATAAATAAACATAAAAAAAAAAAAAGAAAGAGAAATGAAGAAACCAAATAGTAAAATACCTAGGAATAAATTTAACCAAGGAGGTGGAAAAACCTGCACTCTGAAAACTTTAAGTCATTCAAATAGATTGAAGATGAACAAACAAATGAAAGATATACCATGCTCATGGATCGGATTAATAAACTGTCCACACTACCCAAAGCTATCTACAGATTCAAAGTATACTCTATCAAAATATCAATAGTATTTTTCACAAAGCTAGAACAAATAATTTTATGATTTGTACGGAACCATAAATGACCCTGAATAGCCAAAGAAATCTTAAGAACAAAGCTGGAGGTATAACAATGCCAGATTTCAAGCTACGCTACAAAGCTATTATAAAACAGTATAGTACTTGCACAGAAATAAACACATAGACAATGGAATAGGATAGAGAGCCCAGAAATAAACCCATGCTTATATGGTGAATTAATGTATGACAATAGAGGCAAGAATATACACTGGGTAAAAGACAGTCTCTTCATTAATGTTCGCAAAATTGGACAACTACATGCAAAAGAATGAAACTAGACCACTTTCTTACATCATACACAAAAATAAACTCAAAATGGATAAAAAGTCTAAATGTATGGCCTGAAACCCTAAAACTCCTAAAAGACAATATAGGCAATAATCTTTTCAACATTGGACCTAGCAATATTTTTCTGGGTATGTCTCCTTAGTCAAGGGAAACAAAAATAAAAATAAACTATTGGGACTATGTCAAAATAAAAAGCTTTTGCAGGGTGAAGGAAAGCATGAACAAAACAAAAAGGCAACCTGCTGAATGGGAGAAGACATTTACACATGATATATCTGATAAGGGATAATATCCAAAATATATTAAGAACTCATACAACTCAACACCAAAAAAACCCAAACAAACAAACAAACAAACAAAAACCCCTCAAATAATCCAATCAAAAATGGGCAGAGGACCTGAATTCCACTGGTATTTACCCAAAGAAAACAAAAACACTAATTCAAAAAGATCTATGCACTCCTATCCTATGTTTATTGCAGCATTATTTGCAACTAGCCAAGAAATGGAAGCAACCTAAGTGCCCACTGATAGATAAATGGATAAAGAAGATGAAGCATATATATACAATGAAATATCACTTCGCCATAAAAAAGAATGAAATGTTACCATTTGCAACATCGATAGACTAAGAGAACTAGGCTAAGTGGAATAAGTCAGACTGAGAAAGACCAACAAATACCATATGATTTCATTTATATGTAAGATCTAAAAAAGAAAACCAACCAACAAAACCCAGTTATAAGTAAATCAGTGGGATGAAAAGTATAGCATAGGGAAGATGATCAGTAATACTGTAATAACATTGTAAGGTGACAGATGGAAATTACACTTATCTTGGTGAACAATGAATAATGTATAGAATTGTTTGCTCACTGTGTTAAAAAAGAGAAATGGGCAAAGGACCTAAATAAACATGTTTCCAAAGAAGACCTACAGATGGCCAACAGACCCATGGGAAGATGCACAACATCACTAATCATCAGAGAAATTCAAATCAAAACCACAAAGAAATATTCACACACATTTATCAGAATGGCTAGTAGCAAAAGACAAATAACAAGTGTTGGAAAGGATTATGGAGAAAAAGGAACCCTTGTGCATTGTTGGTGGGAAGATAAACTGGTGCAATCACTATGAAACAGTAAGGAGATTCCTCAGAAAATGAAAAATAGAACCACTATATAGTCCAGCTATTCCACTTCTGGAAATTTACCCAAAATATACTAATTTGAAAAGATATATGCACCCTTATGCTCATTGCAGCATTATTTATAATAACCAAGGTGTGGAAGTAACCTAAATGCTTATTGATAGATGAAGAAACAAAGAGGTTTATATATAAATATACATACACACATACAATGGAATATTACTCAGTCTTAAAGAAGAATGTAATCTTGCCATTTGAGACAACATGAATGGGCCCAGAAGATATCATGCTAAATAAGAGAAGTTAGAGAAAGCTAAGTATTTTATGATCACACTTATATGTGGAACCTAAAAAAAACAAAACCAAAAAATCATTCACCTAATTCAGAGATACAAAGGGCAGGTTGGTTCCCAGAAGTGGTGGGGTTGGGGGTGGGTGAAATGAGTGAAGGTGGTCAATATGTACAAACTTCCAGTTTTAAAATAAATAAGTAACAAGGATATAATGTCTAGCATGGTGATTATAGTTCATAATACTGTATTGTAGGGGTGCCTGGGTGGCTCAGTCGCTTAAGCGTCTGACTCTTGGTTTCGACTCGTCATGATCTCACAGTTTCGTGAGTTCAAGCCCCACATCGGGCTCCAGGCTGACAGTATGGGGCCTGCTTGGGATTTTCTGTTTCCTTCTCTCTACCCCTCCCCCACTTGCACTATCTCTGTGTCTCTCAAAATAAATAAACTTTAAAAAAATTAAAAAAAAATAATACTGTATTGTATATTTGAAAGTTGCTTAATTTTACAAGTTTTTGTCATCAGAAAAAAACTATAACTATGTTTGGTAATGAATGTTAACTAGAATTAACTTGACTTATGGTGATCATCTTGCAATATATAAATACAAAATCATTATATTGTACACCTGAAACTCCTAGATTATATGTTCTAGCTTAATTTAAAGTGATGTTGATTATAGCTGTGGCATTAACCATATTTTATAATAACTATAGTCTCTCACAATTGATCCTTCATGTTGATGATTCATGTGCAGTATGTAGAACTAATTTCAATCATTACACATGTTTGACTGACCATCATGTTCCTCGTGGGACCCTTATAAAAAGCACAAGAATATATGATTTTGTCTAAAAGTCTCCAACTGTCCTCTATTTTTTCCCTGTCTCCCTGGCACCTAACTTATTTTCAAGCCAAGTCTGTCCCTCACGCTGTCTCCCTCATCTCCATAACAACACTTTAAAGATGAGGAAATAGAGCCCCAGAAAGTTGGGGTCTTTTGCCCAGAGTCTCCTAAGGAGTAAAGCCAGAACTTGAAGCCAGCTGTGTATATACAGAAATCCAGAAACTACCAAAAGGCTCCAGTGACTCAAACTGGGCTGAGCCAAAGCCACGAACTGACCTCTAGAAAGGTCTTAATTGAATAAGGGGAAGAGGCTATAATACGATGTGGCCAATTCAAGAGCTTCGTGGCTGTTAATGAAACACTTTGTGGATTCAAGTCAGTCCTCTCATTGCTCTTTCAGATTATCATTACCCATGTTTTTTCTGGCAGTCTTTGACACTGGCTTTCTTCAGAGTTTATCATTTGGCCCCTCTCTAATTCCACTTTGGTTGTTTATCCCTAGCTGCTATATAATTCACATCAGCACACTAAAATATTAAGACACATTTCTTTATAATTTCCTTTAAACAACACAAATTCCTTCTGTCTTTTGCACTTAAAATTTTCACAACCTCTAATTTGTGTTTTCCATGTGTAGGTTTGTCTACAAGCACAGAATTTGAGATTATTTAAAAAAGTTATTTGGTTTCTGTGGCACCTGGGTGGCTTAGTCAGTTAAGCATCTAACTCTTGATCTCAGCTCAGGTCTTGATCTCGGTCCTGAGTTCAAGCCCCATGTTAGGCCCCATGCTGGGTGTGGGGCCTACTTAAAAAAAAAAAAAGTTACTTGGTTTCTTCATTTACTTTCATATGTGTGAAACTCAATTGACAATTTAAATTTTTTTTCCTAACTCTGAAAATTGGAGTTTAATTTGGGCATTTCTCCAGCTGCCTTTGTTTGTTGTTATCCATGATAATCTAGTGTCCCATTACTGTGAAAAATTAAGGTTTGCCTAATCATGAAGGACTAATGAGCAATAAATATGCTTAATTGGATATTCTTGATATAGCTGAGAATAAGGAATGAACCACATTCTTGATTATGTGTTTCATTCCATAGATTAACTACAATGCAGGTCTTTTAAAAAAGAGATGGAATGGACCAACAAGGACGGGGCTTGGACATAACTGAAGTAGGTAGGTAACTGTCCAGGAGTTTGCAGTTAAGTGCCACAGCAAAAACTTCTTGTCACCTATCCAATAATTATACTTCCCTTTTTCCCTAATTGCAAAACCCTCAGATTTATTTATGGCAGAGATACTCCGAAGCTAAAAATTACAGTTGGTAAGGATGTAAGTCAATGTTTTGGGGGAGGGGGAGAACTTCCAGGAAACAGCATAAAAGGGATTAGTCAGTATAAAAGGAGATATTCAGCTAGGACTCCTTTATAGCTCAACACCCTCCCTGTCCTCTTTCTTGCCTGGATGTGCAATCATAACAGCACCCATCTTAGACTATGAGGTGAACTTCAGGATGAAACTTATGCTTTCAGGATAAAGGTGTAGAAAAGAAGAAGGGACTCCATCCTTGGTAACTGAGGAGCACCCAAAGCCCTTAACTGCCTATCACTGGACTTTCTTTCTGGGAGAGAAACTCACTTATTCAAGGCATTGTTATTTCTAGTCTATTACTAGCAGTCAAATGCAATTCCTAATTGAGATCTGAAGTAAAATACTCACTACTGTCTAAATTTAGGAGGCAAAGGGTCTTTTCAGTCTTAAGCTTGATCTCTCTTGAAGTGCCAAGTCCCCAGAGAGAAAACATTGTTCAGTTTAAGGTCATTTCTATACTGCAGGTTTTGCAGAGGAGAACAAAAGTGGAGATAAAAATCTTCAGAGTGAATAAAAGGTGCTTGGAGATGTCATGGAAGGCATACTAAGTAAACAACTAAAAAGATAATTAATGAAGTGGCTCATTTTAATATAAATGCATTAAGATTTTTGGAAGATTCCAAAACAAATTTAAAAATGCGGATCACATTAGCAGGACAAATCGTGCTAAGCAAAAGGAATACAATGCGATCCTGTTCCTGATATGTTTCTTCCTCGAATTTCCCAGTCACATTTTTTTCCTCTAGGGATGAAGAATAACTAGGCAGGAAAGCTCCACCTGGGGGCACCTTCTTATCATGAGATATTAAGCCCCCTCCCTTTCCCAACCATAAAATTTACTGTTATTCTCCTATCGATCAGCCCCTGCTGATTTTAAGAGTCAGGAAATTTTACCAAAATATTATAATACCTTTCACTCTTCTTTCTCTTTGAAGTTCCAGCCATTATAATTCAGCTATTTCTTGGCTCATAAACTTGGCAAGGCTTTCTGGAAAAAAAAAAAAGTCATCTCATTGGCAGAGAGCTTTCTCATATGCTGACAGTTTAGCTTATTTGAAATCGCTGAGTAATAAGAAGGATAAAATAAGGATTGTAAGAGAAACAGGAAGCAGAATACCCTCCACAAATGAATTCCAGACACTGATTTTTGCTTATCTAAGAAGATGAAGGGTCTTTCCTTTGAGGCAGTGTTCGTTGACCTCTTGCTAAAACTGTTTATTCAATGTGATTTCTCCACTGGATGGAGAGTGGTCTTGCTTTCTTCCCTAAACCTTTCCTTAAGTGTTGTTTCAGACGTAATTCCATGCTGTCACATCGGAGCAGCCTTCTGTAACCCCTTCTGCTAAGGAACACAGCTGGAAGCTTAGGACCACTTAGGATGCTGCACCTTCAAGTAGCCCTTCATCTCAAAACAAATCTCTTAAAACTATTTCTTGGCGTGGTCTTTGTAGACTGTTCTATCTGACATCTCATAAAGCCTGAGAGAGGAAGCTTGTGCACCTCTGAGGAGAGCCCATCTCCATGGCTGCATATAAAGTACATAGAAAATACTAATTAGCTAAGTCCTTGAGTATACAATGTAGGAGACATCTGCCCTTGTTTTCTCCATGCTAAATCCCTTTTCCATGCTCACTATTAAAAACAAAAAAATCACAGGAAGTAAAAATGGTTCAAATTAAAAACACACTCTTTCACACATCCTGTCCTGCTTAACAATACCATAATTCTACTGCTCTGTAAACAATTAGATAGAGATATTGTAAAATTAGCTCCAATTTGCATAATAATGCTTGACTGTTATAATTTAGTGACTGCATTTGCACAAATTTAATAACAATTCAGCTTACATTTTTTTGTTTTAATGTATTTTATACAAATAATGTCAAATTTATAGATTACTAGTTTCCCAAAAGCAAGCCAGATGAGGACATTGCATTTTTGCAAGTTTAATACACCACATGATATGGTAATTCTAGCCTTCTTAAATTAAAGGTCACCTCCCTTCCTGATTCTGTTTTTTTCCCCATGCTTAAGAAAAAAATGTTTTTGAGACTCCTAATGATCTGGAACAAAGAAAAATATACCCATTATAAACTCAATGACATCTAAACCAGCTCAAAATATTTTAAATATATTTTTCCCCATTTTACTTTTAGAGAACTATAGAATGTAGTCCTAAAATCTAATTTTAAAGATGTTTTTAGGTTTAAAATCAATCACATCTGAATCCTGGTCTGGTGGAGCAAACTGCATTAAAAGACGTTTTTATTGTATTTATTGTCATAGATGTTAATTCGATGGATCTAACTATTATTGTCTTTTGGATTTATAGTATAATTCCACCTGATAGAAATTGAATTGCCATATAAGCTCTGCTCTTATCTGAGGCTTTGTGCTCCCCCGCCACTGGGTCAATGATGAAATTATTTGAAGTCTTGAATCATTGCTTTCCTTGAGGAAAATTTCAATGATTATTACCATAAGAAGGCATCTCTTTTTCACAAAAGAGACCAGCAGTGGGTTTCTTGTAAACAAAATTAGAAGGGTTTTTAGTATATAGAGAAAGGTAAGTGACCTAGTTGGTTAAGGTAGTTAACTATTGAAAAAATTTTTTGATTCAATTGGTTGTTAAACATTCAAACAAGTTGTCCAGGAAAGGCACACAAATATATATTCTGTATGATGCTTTAGAAATTTTTGGTTCTGTTCAGGGCTTGTCCATATAGTTGTGCATGTTACTGGCTAAGGGAGGGACTAAGTGAGGGCTGAAATCCAGCTTACACTCCACTTGCCTAGCTTGATGCTGTGAAACGGAGCTGCATAAGCCCAAACGAAAAAATGCCTTTTCCAGTTTACACAACGGTACTCTATGAGCTCATGGCAGCCCTTAGTTGGACTCTCCAGGTTGGCTTGGCTTAACAAAAGCCAAGATGGCTTGGCTTAACACACACACACAAAAAAAAACAACAAAAACAAACAAACAAACAAAAAACCCAAAACCAACCAAACAAAAACCCACTACTTCTAGGGTCTCTTTTTTTCACATTTCCATAATTTTATTTTATTTTTATTTAAAAAAATTTTTTTTAACGTTTATTTATTTTTGAGACAGAGAGAGACAGAGCATGAACGGGGGAGGGTCAGAGAGAGGGAGACAGAGAATCTGAAACAGGCTTCAGGCTCTGAGCTGTCAGCACAGAGCCCGATGCAGGGCTCGAACTCACGGACCCTGAGATCATGACATGAGCCGAAGCCGGCTGCTCAACCAACTGAGCCACCCAGGTGCCCCACATTTCCATAATTTTATTTTATTTTTTTATTTTTATTTATTTTATTTATTTTTTTCAATATATGAAATTTATTGTCAGATTGGTTTTTTTTTTTTTTTAATATATGAATTTTATTGTCAAATTGGTTTCCATACAACACCCAGTGCTCATCCCAAAAGGTGCCCTCCTCAATACCCATCACCCACCCTCCCCTCCCTCCCACCCCCCATCAACCCTCAGTTTGTTCTCAGTTTTTAACAGTCTCTTATGCTTTGGCTCTCTCCCACTCTAACCTCTTTTTTTTTTTTTTTTTCTTCCCCTCCCTCATGGGTTTCTGTTAAGTTTCTCAGGATCCACATAAGAGTGAAACCATATGGTATCTGTCTTTCTCTGTATGGCTTATTTCACTTAGCATCACACTCTCCAGTTCCATCCACGTTGCTACAAAGGGCCATATTTCATTCTTTCTCATTGCCACGTAGTACTCCATTGTGTATATAAACCACAATTTCTTTATCCATTCATCAGTTGATGGACATTTAGGCTCTTTCCATAATTTGGCTATTGTTGAGAGTGTTGCTATAAACATTGGGGTACAAGTGCCCCTATGCATCAGTACTCCTGTATCCCTTGGGTAAATTCCTAGCAGTGCTATTGCTGGGTCATAGGGTAGGTCTATTTTTAATTTTCTGAGGAACCTCCACACTGCTTTCCAGAGTGGCTGCACCAATTTGCATTCCCACCAACAGTGCAAGAGGGTTCCCGTTTCTCCACATCCTCTCCAGCATCTAGAGTCTCCTGATTTGTTCATTTTGGCCACTCTGACTGGCGTGAGGTGATATCTGAGTGTGGTTTTGATTTGTATTTCCCTGATGAGGAGCAACGTTGAGCATCTTTTCATGTGCCTGTTGGCCATCCAGATGTCTTCTTTAGAGAAGTGTCTATTCGTGTTTTCTGCCCATTTCTTCACTGGGTTATTTGTTTTTCGGGTGTGGAGTTTGGTGAGCTCTTTATAGATTTTGGATACTAGCCCTTTGTCCGATATGTCATTTGCAAATATCTTTTCCCATTCCGTTGGTTGCCTTTTAGTTTTGTTGGTTGTTTCCTTTGCTGTGCAGAAGCTTTTTATCTTCATAAGGTCCCAGTAATTCATTTTTGCTTTTAATTCCCTTGTCTTTGGCGATGTGTCGAGTAAGAGATTGCTATGGCTGAGGTCAGAGAGGTCTTTTCCTGCTTTCTCCTCTAGGGTTTTGATGGTTTCCTGTCTCACATTCAGGTCCTTTATCCATTTTGAGTTTATTTTTGTGAATGGTGTGAGAAAGTGGTCTAGTTTCAACCTTCTGCATGTTGCTGTCCAGTTCTCCCGGCACCATTTGTTAAAGAGACTGTCTTTTTTCCATTGGATGTTCTTTCCTGCTTTGTCAAAGATTAGTTGACCATACGTTTGTGGGTCTAGTTCTGGGGTTTCTATTCTATTCCATTGGTCTATGTGTCTGTTTTTGTGCCACATTTCCATAATTTTAAATAAATGATTCTAATTTATATCCCATAGGGGTTTAAACTCAAAATGCGAATCCCACAATAATTGTCATAAAGAGGATAGTGGAAACCACTAGTAGGAACATTCAAGTCAAAGCTGGCTCAATGTATGTCTTCTTACTCATGATTTCATTGGAACTTGTGATTATATCTGTACCAGAAAAATGATGTCAACACTTGTCCAGTGAATTTGATCATTGTCAATAACTGATCACAATAATCAGGCCAAAAATGTCATTCCCTACTCTATCTTTCATCGTCTTCTAAGTGATGGCAGTTTTTCTGTTACTTGCCTCCTTCAACTGTTCCCTTTGGTTTTCCAAATAACCAGTCTATCCTTTCATCTTGCCATCTCTGTGTTAGTTCATAACATTGACCAAATTGCTTCTTTCTTGGGGCAGCTAGGTGGCTCAGTCAAGTTGAGCATCTGACTCTTGATTTTAGCTCAGGTCATGATCTCACTGTTCATGAGTTGGAGCCCCCTGTCTGGCTCCATGCTGACAGTTTGGAGTCTGCTTGGGATTCTCTCTCCCCTTCTCTCCATGCCCCTTTCTCATGTTCTTTCTCTCTCTGAAAATAAATACTTAAAAAAAATGCTTTTCTTTCTTCATAGAGTTGTCTAGATTTATTGATTAAAAAGTTATTTAGTTCAGACCGATTTTGCACTTTATAAAAATTTATGCAATTATTTGCTATGTGAATAACATTTGCCATGTATTCTGGTCTATTTAAAGATATCCGGCATATTTAAATAACCAGACAGAAGATACATGACAAATAAGAAACAATGTAAATTTCAAACCAAAAGAGAAACAAAAAAGCAGCTAAGGTAATAAAACAAATAAATACATGCATGATTTAGAACCTAAGTTTTTATTTTATATGGGTGTTTTGCACAGTCATTTCATTAGTAGTCTGAAAAAAAATTGAATTAATCCCCTCTGCCTAACATGTTTTTCTATAATCAGCTTACAGTTTGTAAAAATTTCTTTTTTTTTTTTTAAAGTTTATTTATTTATTTATTTAGAGAGTGAGAGAGCAGACCCAAGTGAGGGCCAGAAAGAAGGAGAGAGAGAATCCCAAACAGGCTCCACACCATCAGCACAGAGCCTGACATGGGGCTCAAACTCACAAATTGTGAGATCATGACCTGAGCCAAGATGGAGAGTTGGAGGTTTAATCAAATGAGCCACCCAGACACTCCACACGAAAATTTCTTTTAATCATTATTTCATAGTAGTCTCTGTAATTCTCTGTATGTAAATTGTCAGAGTGCAAATAAGACATAGAAATAACAATGATAATATGAATTTAGGTGTATATATAGGCACAATCTTATAGTTAAAAGAATATGATGGGTAATCTTACTGAATTAAGCCTAGAGTGCCAGATGAATTCCTGCTCTGACGCACATTAATGAGGTGCTATCCTTAACCAATGCATCCCATAAAGATCTAACTGAAAGCTAAGACTGATTTGAGGAGAAAATCTATTAGCGAAGGCTAAAAAAAACAACCCAAAAAACAAAAAAACAACAAAAAAAGACTGTAT